>NW_026692338.1:0-149856 GCF_021218885.2 Marmota monax | reverse complement strand
AAATTCGCTCTAGGTTTTGTGTTAGATTAAGACATAGAGTTACGGGCTGGGGTAAGTAGGATCTGGGATTGTGATTAGGGCTAGCGGTTAGGTTCGGGTTATGGCTTATCCTAGTGTTGGTTTAGGTTTTTGTTTAGGGTCAGGTATAGATAAGTTAAAGTGTCATAAATGCAGGGTCAGTGTAAACTTTAGCGTTAGAGTAAGGTTTAAAGCAGACAGAATGGAACTATGTGTTATGTTAGGGGTAAGGGTTATCTTTCGTGTTAAGTTAAGGGTATTATTAGGGCTAAGTGGGTTTTGTTTTGGTCTAAACACTAGAGTTAAAGCTAGATAAGGATTAGGTTTGGTCTAAGGGATAGGGCTAGGGTAGATTTAGGATTGGATTAGGGTTAGGGCTAGTGTTAGTGTTAGGCTTAGACTTATAGTTAGGGTTTCATTTATAGTTAGGTTAGATCTAGGATTATGCTAGGATTAAGGATAGGGCAAGGGTTAGGGCCAGGTTTTGAGTTATGGCAAGGGATAGGTTTAGAACTAGGGATAGGGCTAGTGTGAGAGTTAAAGTATAGTGATAGGGCTAAAATTAGAGTTAGGTGTTTAATTATGTTTAAATTAGGGCTAGGATTAGGGCTAGTATTAGTGTTCAGCTTAGGCCTAGTGATAGAAATAGGGTTAGGTTTAATTTTAGTATAAAGAATGGCGCTATAAATAGGTTTAGATGTAGGTTGAGCTTTAGAGTTAGGGTTAGGGTTAGGGTTAGTGTAAGGGTTATGATTAAGGCTATGTTTAGGGCTAGGATGAGGGCTAGTGTTTGTATTAGATTCAGAGCTAGAATTAGTGCTAGGGTTAATATCAGGTCTAGGGTTGTGGTTAAAGATAATTTTAAGGTTAGGCTTATGGCTATGTCTAGTGTAAGGGTTAGGTTTAGGGTAAGGGTCAGGTTTAGAGCTCAGGGAATAATTAGGATTAAGATTTGGCTTAGGTAAGGATTTAGGTTTATGGCTGAAATTAGCATTAGGGTTAGGGTTAGGGGTATAGTTGGTGTTTGTTTTAAGGTTCAAGTTTGGTTTAGGGTAATTGGTACAGTTAGCGTTAGTGATAGGGCTAGGGTTAGGCTTAGGTTTAGCATTAGGGTAAGAATTATGGTTATGGTAATTGATAGGGTTAGAGCTTAGGTTAGAACTAGAGTTATGATTAGGAATATTCCTTGAGTTATGGTTAGAGTTAGTGTTAGAACTAGGGTTAGGGTTAGGTTTAGGGTTATGTTTAGCATAAAGGTTAGGTTTTCAGCTAGGGTTAGGGCTAGGGTTAGGGTTAGGTATATGGATAGGATTACAGTAGGTTTAGGGTTAGGGTTAGAGTTAGGGCTAGGGTTATCATTAAATTTAGGGTTAGGGTTAAGGCAACAGATAGGGTTAGGTCAGGTTTAGATTTAGTTTAGAGTTAGAATTAGTGATAGCTTTGGGATTAGAGGTATGGTTATGTTTAGGTTTTATGGATAGGTTTTGGTTAGGTTAAACTCTTACCCCAATTAGGGTTAGAGTTAACATTAGGGTCGGGCTAAGATTATCAATAAGTTTAGGTTTAGGGTTAGGGTTTTGGGTAGGTTTAGAGCTAGGTTTAGGGCTAGGTTAAGTTTAGGATATGGGCTACTGTTAGGGTGAGACTTAGGGATAGGTCTAGGTTTATGTTTAGGGTAAGGGTTAGACTTTGAGCTATCTTAGGACTAAGGTGATGGCTAGGATTAGGTATAGGGCTAGTGTTAGGGTTAGGGTTATGCTTAGGGCTATGTTTAGGCCTAAAATTGTCTCTATGTTTAGAGTTAGGTTTAGTCCTAATGTTAGGGATATGGTTAATGTAAGATCTAGGGTTATAATTAGGGCTAGTTTTAGGGTTAGGTTTATGACTTGGTCTAGAATTAGGTTTAGGTTTGGGTTAGTTTCAGGTTTAGAGTTAGGTTTAGTTTTAAAGCCAGGATCAGTGTTTGGGTTAGAGTTAAATTTAGGGTTTAAAGCCAGAATTAGGACTAGGTTTAGGTCTAGGGGTAGAGTTAGTGTTTGGGTTAGGTACAGGTTTTTGTTGGGGCTAGGGGTAGGATTTTGTTTAGGTCTAGAGCTGGAGTTCAGGCTAGATTTAGGATTAGGTTTAAATCTAGAGCTAGTGGTGGGGTTAGGTTTAGGTATAAGTTGAGAAGTAGGGCAAGTGTTAGGGTTTGGTTTAGGTTTAGGGTCATGTTTAGACCTAGGGTTTATGTTACGGTCAAAATAAGAGTCAGGGTTGGAGTTAGGGTTTGGGATATTGTTAGAGCAAGAATGAGATCTAGTGTAAGGACTATTAATAGGGTTAGGATTTGGTTAGCGTAAGGATTAGGAATAGGTCTAGGGTTACCATCAGGGTTAAGGTTTTGCTCAGGGTAAGGCATGGGGTTAGGGCTAGGGTTAGGTTTATGATTAGGGTTAAAGCTAGGTTTAGGTCTCAGATTAGGGCTAGTTTTTGTGTGAGGTATAAGGCTAGGGTTAGGGCAACGGCTAATATAAGAACTAGGCTTAACATTAGGGTTAGGTAGAGGGGTAGGTCAAGTGTTAGGGTTCGGTTTAAGGTTAGGGTGATATTTATAGCTAGGGATAGTGTTAGGATATCATTCAGGTCAGGGTTAGTTTTAAGGTTAGGGTTAGGACTCGAATTAGGGTAGGGTTAGATCTAGGTGTAGTGCTCTTGTTTGGTTTAAGTTTAGGTTAGTGTTAGGCATGTGGCTCAATTTTGTTTTAGTGCTATGGTTAGAATTAGGGCTAGTTTTATGATTAGCTTTAGGTTTAGGGCTAGGGTTATGGTTCGGTTTAGGATTAAGGCTAGATTTAAGGCTAGGATTAGGGCTAGGTTTTGTGTTAAGTTTAGAGCAAGAATTAGGGCTAGGATTAATGTCAGTTCTAGGTTTATAGTTAGTGATATTTTAGGGTTAGGTTTATGGTTGGTTAAATTAAAATATTATGTTTAGGGAAAGGATAAGATTAAGAGCTGGGGTATTATTAGGGTCAGAGTCAGGCTTCAGGTTTGGGTTAGGTTAAGGTTTAGAGTTAAGGCTCAAATTAGCATTAAGGTTAGAATAAGGGTTAGGGTAGTAAATAGTGTTAAGTTTAGGGTTCAGGTTAGGTTTAAGCTAATGGATATGGTTAGGGTTTCTGATAGGTTTAGAGTTATGCCTATGGTTAGCATTAGGGTCATGGTTATTGTTAGGGTAATTTATAGGTTTAGTTGTAGTGTTAGGGCTAGGATAATGGTTAGGATTAAGGCTAGAGTTAGGGTTAGGGTCAGGTTTAAGGCAAGGGTTACACTTAGGATTAGGTTTAAGGTACAGTTTAGGGTTTGAGCTAGGATTTTTGCTATGGCTAACATTAATTTAGGGTTTGGTCTAGGGTTATGTTCATGGTTAGTGTTATGGTTAGGGCTAGGGTTATCATTAGGTTTAGTGTAATAGGTTTAGATATCAGGTTAAAGATAGCGTTAGGTTTACGTTATTGTTAGGTTTAGGGTTAAATTTAGGGCTAGAGTTAGCATTATTTTTAGGGTTATGGTTAGTGTTAGAGTTAGAGTTACGGTTTGGGCTATGGTTACAGTTAGGATTAGGGCTAGAGTTAGGGTGAGGTTCAGTGTTTGGGCTAGGTTTATGTTAATGGTAAGGTTTAGGGTTTGAGCTAGGGTTAGGGCTAGAATGGGGGTTAGGGTTAGGGTTAGGGCTAGGTTTAGGGTTAGGTTTATGCTTAGGGTTCGGCTTAGGGCTGTAATTAGGGCCAGGTTTTGTGTCAGGTTTATGGCTAGTGTTAGGTATAAGGGTAATGTAAGAGCTAGAGTTTTGGTTATGGCTAGATTTAGAGTTTGTCTAGTGTTAGGGTTAGTTTTGGGGTTAGATTAAGGTTTATAGTTAAGGTTTTTGTTAGGGTAAATGTCAGGTTTCAGGTTAGGATTAGGTTTAGGTTTAGGTCCAGAATGAAGACTAGGATAAGGTCTAAGGGTAGAGTTAGTGTTTGGTTTAGGTTAAGGGTTATTGTTAGTGCTAAGACTAGGGTTATGGCTATATGTAAGATTAAGTTTAGGTCTAGGGCTAGTGTTAGTGTTAGGTTTAGTGTTAGGGTTACTGGTATGGCTAGTCTTAGGTTTCAGATAAGGGTTAGGGTCAGGTTTAAACCTAGGTTTATAGTTAGGGTCAGAATAAGCATCAGCATTAGGTTTAGGGTTTGGGTTAATTTTAGAGCTAGAATGAGGGCTAGGTTTAGGAGTAGTAATAGAGTTATGGTTTGGGGCATGCATAGAATTAGGGTTAGGATTAGGGTAGCAATAGGGTGAGGGCTTGGCTAAGTGTAAGAAATAGGGTTAGAGCTAGGATTAGGACAAGGGATAGGGCTAGGTTAAGGTCAGGCTTAGGGTTAGAGTTAAAGCTAGGGTTAGGCCTTGGATTAGGGATAGGTTTCATGTTAGGTTTAGGGATATGACTTATTTAAGAACTGGCATTATGATTAGGGCTAGTTTTAAGGTTAGGATTATGTTGAGGTCTAGTGTAGGATATATATATATATATATATATATATATATATATATATATATATATATATATATTAGGTTTAGGGATGGTATAATGTGTCGAGCTAGGGTTAGTGTTAATGTCAGAGTCATGGTTAGTATTAGTTCTAGGGTTAGAGTTAGGACTCGAATTAGGGCTAGGGTTAGGGCTATGTGTAGGATTAGGGTTTGGCTTAGGTTAAGGTTTAGGATCAGTGCTATGGCTCCATTTTGCTTGAGGGCTAGGGCTAGGGCTAGGGCTGGTTTTCAAATTAGCGTTAGGGTTAGAGCTAGTGTAAGGGTGTGGTTTAGGCTTAGGGTTATGGTTACATTTAAAGTTAGGGTTAGATCTAGGTTTTGGGATACAGTGGTTGTTAGGGCTAGGGTTAGGTCTAGGGATTGAGTTATCATAAGGGATAGAGTTAGAACTAGGGATACGGATAGGATGAGAGTTAGAGTTAGTGTTAGTGTTACAGTTAGATTTAGGGTTAGAATTAGGGCTTAATTAGGGCCAGGATTAGAGCTAGGGTTAGTATTAAGGCTGAGCCTAGGTTTATGGATACAGTTATGGTTATGGTTATGTATGATGTTTTAGCTAGCTTTAGAACTAGGGAAAGGGTTAAAATTAGGATTACGACTATGGTTAGGGTTAGTTTTAGGATTAAGTCTAAGATTAGGGCTAGGATTAGGCCTGATTTGGTTAGGGTTAGGGCTTCCTTAGGGCTAGGTCTAATTTCAGGTCTAGGGTTATGGTTAGAAATAGTTTTAGGGTTAAGATTATTAGGGTTAGGATTAGGTTTATGGATAAGATTAGGTTTAGGGTTCAGGTTAGGTTTAGGGTAATGTATAGGTTTAGGGTTAGGAAAAGGTTTAGGGTTATCCTATGGTTGGCATTAGGGTTAGGATTAGGATTAGGGTAGTGGATAGGGCTGGTTTATGGTTAGGATCAAGGATAGGGTGCGGGTTAGGTTTTGGGTTATGTCAAGGTTAGGGTTAGGGTTAGGTTTAGGATAAGGGTTAGGGCTAGAATTAGGGTTATGCTTAGGATTAAAGGTAGTGTTAGGCTCCAATTAAGGATCAGTTTTGGGTTAGGTTAGGGCTAGGTTTAGGGCTACAGCCAATGTAAGATCTAGGGTTACAATTAGAACTAGTTTTAGGGTTAAGGTTAGGGCTAGGTGTAGGGTTAAGCTTAGGTTAAAGTTTTGAGTGATGTTTAGATCTAGGGTTAGTGTTATGGTCATAGTCAGGGTCAGGGTTTGTTTCAGGGTTAGGGATAGGACTCAAATTATAGCTAGGTTTAGAGCTGGTGTAGGCTTAGTGTTTTGTTTATGTTAAAGGTTAGGGTTAGGGCTATGGCTTGGTTGTTTTGTAGGGTTAGGGCTAGGGTAGAGCTAGTTTTAGGATTAGCATTAGTGTTACGGCTTGTGTTAGTGAGAGGTTTAGCTTAGGGTTATTGTTAGATTTGAATTAGGGTTAGATATAGGATCAGGGCTAGAGCTATGGTTAGGGCTAATGTAAAGGCAAGTTATAGGATTATGGTAAGGGACAGGGTTTGAACTAGAAATAGGACTAAGGCGAGAGTTAGAGTTAGTGTTTGGGTAAGGGATAGGTTAGGTTTAGGGCCAAATTAGGGCTAGGATTAGGTCTAGCATTTGTATTAGGGTTAGGCCTAGTTTTAGGCTTAGGTTTAGGTTTAGAGATAGAGTTAGGTTTAGGGGAAGGAATGGGGTTAGAGCTAGTTTTAGGGCTAGGTCGAAGGTTAGAATTCGGTTAGGGTTTGGGTTATAGTTTGGTTTAGTAATAAGGCTAGGTTTATGACTAGGATGAGGGCAAGGGTTTGTTTTAGGGTTATGGCAAGAATTAGGGCTAGGACTAGCGTCAGGTGTAGGCTTATGTTAGGGATAGATTGAGGGTTAGTTTTATGGCTAGGTCTAGTGTAAGGGTTCGGGTTAGGGTAAGGGTCAGGTTTACAGCTAAGGGTATTATTAAGGTTAGAATTAGGTTTCAGGTTTGGTTTAGGTTAGGGTTTAGGTCTAGAGCTTGAATTAACATTAATGTTTGGTTAGGGTAATGATAGGTTTAGGTTTAGGGTTCATGTTATGTGTAGGGTAATTGATAGGATTAGAGTTAGCAAAAGTGTTAGGGTTAGGCCTATGGTTAGCCTTAGGGTTATGGTTGTGCTTAAGATAAAGGATAGGGTTAGGGTTAGGGTTATGGTTTGTATTAGGGCTAAAGTTAGTGTTAGGCCTAGGGTTAGGGTTAGGTTTAGGTTTAGGATATGGTTTAGAGTTTGAGCTAGGTTTAGCACTAGGGCAATGGTTAGGTTTAGGGTTAGGTCTAGGTTATAGTTAATGTTAGGTTCACGGTTAGTGTTAAGGACAGGCCTAGGGTTATCATTAGGTTTAGGGTGTTGGATAGGGTTTGATTTTGTGTTATGGTTATGGTTAGGGTTAGGTTTTGGCTTAAGTTTAGGATTATGGATAGGTTTAGGGTTAGGTTTAGGGTAATGTTTACGGTTTGACAAGGGTTAGCTCTATGGCAAGGGTAGGTTTTTGGTTATATCTAGGGTTAGGGTTAGGGTAGATTTAGGGTAAGAGCTAGGGTTATCATCAGGGTTAGGGTTAGGGTTAGGGAAATGGGTAGGTGTAGAGTTAGGGTTAGGGCTAGGGTTATCATTAAGGTTAGGCTTAGAGTTAGGGTAATATGTAGGGTTAGAGCTAGGTTTAGGAATAGGGTTAAGGTTAGGATTAGGACTAGGGTTAATTTTAGGTTTAGGTTTTGGCCAATGGTTAGTGTTAGGGTTAGGTTAAGTTTAAGGGTTAGGGATTGAGCTAATGTTTGGAGTAGGACGAGGATTAGGGTTAGAGTCAGTGTGACGGTTAGGGCTACGGTTAGCATTAGGATTAGGGTTAGGGTTAGGGTAATGGATACAGTTAGACATAGGTTTTGGCCTATGACGATGACTCGTTTCAGGGTTAGTGATATCTCTAGGTCTATTGTTAGTGTTATGTTTTTTGTTAGTATAAGTTTTAGAGCTAGAATTTGTGTTAGGGTAAGGGTCAGTGTTCAGGTTAGGGTTAGGTTTATTGTTAGGGCTTGCATTAGGACTAGGGTTTGGTCTAGGGGTACGGTTAGTGTTTGATTTAGGTTAAGGGTTATTATTAGGGCTTGGATTAAGTTTTTGTTTATGCATTCGCCTAGAGTTATCACTAGATAAAGGATTAAGTGTAGGTCTAGGTCTAGTGACAGGGTAAGGTTTAGTTATAGGGTTATAGGTAGTGCCAATGTTAGAGGTCGGTTTAGGGTTAGGGTCAGGTTTAGACCTATGGTTAGTGTTAGGGTCAGAATAAGGGTCAGAGTTAGGTTTAGGTTTTGGGATAGTGATAGAGCTACATTGAGAATTAGGGTTAGGACTAGTAATAGAGTTATGTTTTGGGTTAGGCTAAGAATTAGGTTTAGGACTAGGGTAGCTTTAGGATTAGAGTTTGGCTTAGGGTAAGGGAAGGGGTTAGCACTAGTGTTAGTGCTAGGGTTAGGGTTAGGGTTAGGGCTAGGGTTATGTTTAGG
The DNA here is from genome assembly GCF_021218885.2 of Marmota monax. NCBI lineage: Eukaryota > Metazoa > Chordata > Mammalia > Rodentia > Sciuridae > Marmota > Marmota monax. The sequence continues at coordinate 141,738 of NW_026692338.1, read as the reverse complement.
GTTAGGGTTAAAGCTAGGGTTAGAGCTTGGATTAGGGCTAGGCTAAGTTTTGTTTTAGCTTTAGGGCTATGGCTAATGTAAGAACTAGGGTTACAATTAGGGCTAGTTTTAGGGTTAGTGTTACGTCTAGGTTTAGTGTTTGGTTAGGTTTAGGGTTAGGGTTATGTTTAGGGTAATGTATAGGTTAGGATTAGCGAACGTGTTAGGGTTAGGCCGAGGGTTAGTGTTGGGAAAAGTATAAACGGCAGCCATACCCCAGAGAAAAAACCCCAACATGGCGCCTAAGCACCTCTTCTTCCTACCTTCTTCTTTTCTGCAGTGGCACGAAAAGTTCCCGCCCGTGTGAACTCTCCCGCCAGCGCCAATTTCAAATCTCACTGGCAGGGAACCTTAGCCCCAATGAGAACTAATTCCTGGGCTCCGGAGCTGATATCTGAAAGAACTTGCCAATAAACAGGTTGCCTGCCATTTATCTAAGCCCTACCATCTCCCCCTTAGTTCTATATAAGCACACAGCTTTTTGCAATAAAATTGGAATTCTCCCAGCGAAGTGTCTTTTCTTGGGGAATTCTTTCATTCTGGAGCCCCGTGTGAGGATACGGGTGAGCTCTTTCCAACAAGAGCCCTGTCCCCCGATCCGCCGAGACACTCCGCCCTGGTCCGCTCTTTTCAGACTCTGGCTTCCAGCACTCACCACTGATCTGGCACAGGTCAGATCAGGCGTCCCCTGACCCCGGCTCACAAACTCCCTTCAGGCTACTGCTGGGTTTGTGACCGTGATCGTCCTGCACACTCCAGACGCCCGGTTGGGGGAGGGAATTCCTCCAACTAAGAACTTTACTGGCCGAAGTGGACCCTCTGGTGATCCATTTCCCTTTGGGGCGTGAGGCTTCTGAGTTTACATGAGAGGCTCTGTGGTTTTTTCCCTCCTCCGCTGCCGCTGCCGCTGCCGGCTAGAGTTGCTGTTTCCTGCAGGGCTGCTGTGTCTGGCTGAAGCTGCCTCTCTGCTCAGGGAAAACTGAACTCCCGGCCTGGAACTGCATTTTGCCAGAGCCGGAGTTCTGTTTTCATTACTGACTTCTTCCGCTGTGGTCGAAAACTTTCCTGACGTCAGGTTGCCCATGGCTCCGACCCCATTGGGTGTCACAGATCACACTTCACTGGTGAAGACCAGGTAGTGCCCTCTGTATTTCCTTGTGACGGCTGGTCATTTTGGGGACGCCCACCTGACCCCCATTCGCCCTGAGCTTCCTGGAAGCCGTTCCTTCCCGGGTTTTCTCTTTGTCTCTCTCTCTTACTCTTATTCTCTCTCTCTCTCTCTCTCTCTCTCTCTCTCTCTCTCTTTCTCTCTCTTCCATCTTTCCCTGTGACTATGAGCACCTCTTCGTCTATACATGAAGCCTCACCTCTCAAATGTTTAATAAAAAATCTGGCCACACTCTCCCTCACACCAGACATCAAGCCCAAACTTCTAATCAAACTCTGTACCCAAGATTGGCCTACATATCCACTGGATAATGGCAATCATTGGCCTCCAGAAGGCTCCTTAGATCCAAACCTCCTCCAGGACCTTTTTAACTATTGCCAGCGTCTGAAAAAGTGGAGGGAAATTCCCTGCGTTGAAGGTTTTAGCCTTCTCGCACAGCACCCTGCTCTCTGCTCCTCCTGCCCTCCCTCTCAGGTCCTCATTGCTTGCAAACCCCTCTCTTCCCCTACTTCTACTCCTGACTTCGCAGATTCTTCCTCATTTGACCCAGCAGATGAACCCCCACCTTATCCCCCAGCCCCATCTGCCCCTTCTCTCCCACTATACCCTCCTCTTCCTCTTCCTGATTCCACAGATCCTCAGCCTTCTGTTTCATCCCCCTCTCTCCGCCCTATTCTGCCTGCTCCACCTCCTCCTCCTCCACAGAGACACTCCCTTCCCCTCCCTCTCCTTCCTGTCTGCCGCCTGCCTCTTTCAGTCCTCCTGTTACCAGGTCTAAGGGACTCCTTCCCACCCCCAAGACAATTGCACCCCTTCATGAGGTAGCTGGTCCCGAGGGTGTCATCAGAGTCCACGTGCCCTTCTCCATGTCGGACATTACTCAGCTAGAGAGGAAGTTAGGCTCATTCACCACTGACCCCACCACTTACATTCAGGAGTTTCAATGGGTCCTACAAGCATATAGCCTCACTCATCATGACATCTACATGCTCTTGGCCAATACAATTCTCCCCGAGGAAAGGCGACGGGTCTGGGAGCTAGCCCAAGCCCATGCTGATGAAAATCATAGGACCAATCCCAACCACCCCACGGGCCCTCATGCTGTCCCAGAGCAGGATCCCCTATGGGATTACAACACCCCTGAAGGCTTACAGTCTCATGACCTTTTTACATCCTGCCTCTTGGCGGGCCTGAAAAAGGCCACCCGCAAGGCTGTTAACTTTCAAAAGGTGCAGGAGGTCATTCAAAGGAAGGAGGAAACACCTTCAGAATTCCTGGATAGACTAACCAAGGCCCTTCAACAGTACACAAACCTCGACCCAGAAACCCCTGATGGCCGTCATGTCTTAATGACATATTTTCTGGCCCAAAGCTACCCTGACATTAAAGCCAAGCTTAAAAAGCTTGAACAGGGCCCTGCTACTCCTCAGACCGAAATCCTCGCTGTCACTTTCAAGGTCTTTCATGGTAGAGAGGATGAAAGTGAACGCCATAGGCAGAGGGCTGAAAATGCCAAATTCCAAATGTTGGCCCAGGTCATTCAGAGAAGGTCATCACCATGCCGTCCTAATAAGACACCCCCTGGAGCTTGCTTCAAATGTGGTAAGGAGGGACATTGGGCCAGGGATTGTCCTTCACTGAGGACACCCTCCACCCCCTGCCCAAAATGCCATCAAAGGGGACACTTGGGGGCAGACTGCTCAACAACCCGGAAGGGAGGTTGGTCAGCCGCCCGGCAACCCCAGCCTCTCCTGGGCTTGGCAGAGGAGGATTGACGGAGCCCTGGGCCTTCCCTCCTGACTATTACCATCAAGAAGCAAGAGCCTAGGGTCACCTTCCTGGTGGATGGACGCTTCATTACCTTCCTCTTGGATACTGGTGCCGCTTTTTTGGTCTTGAGGGAGAATTGGGGTCCTACCACACCCTCAAAAACTCCTATTGTCGGGGTAGGAGGTAAACAGATTTTCCCTCGAAAACACCCCCCCCTTATCATGTTATATGCAGGGATCCCTTTTGTCCTTCACACACTCCTTTCTCATTATGAGCCATTGCCCCATTCCCCTTCTGGGAAGGGACATACTCTCACTATTGAAAGTCACCATTCACATATCACCCCACACCTCTCCTACCTCTCATTTCCTCATGATGTTCCTAGGGGCAGATACACCTCCTTCATGCACTCTTCCACAACTATCTAAACCAGTTAACCCTGAGGTTTGGGACACAACTACACCCTCTATGGCTAAATGCAGTCCTATTCATATTGTCTTATGGGACCCTTCAAGATATATTAGTCAACCACAATATCCACTCACAACCACAGCCCTCCTCGGATTAGAACCCATCATCCAGGATTTATTACAAAAGGGGTATCTTAGGCCTACACACTCTCCTTTCAACACCCCCATTCTGGCAGTTAAGAAACCTAACGAGTCCTACAGGCTGGTTCAAGACCTTCGCCTTGTCAACTCCTTTGTGGTCCCCATCCACCCGCTAGTGCCCAACCCTTACACCGTCCTCTCTCAGATCCCTGCCACTACTACCCACTTCTCTCTCCTAGATTTAAAAAATGCATTCTTTTCTATTCCCTTGTCCTCAGAATCTCTGTATATCTTTGCTTTTACGTGGACTGACCCTCACACCTGCCATTCTCGTCAGCTTACCTGGACTGTCCTCCCACAGGGATTCAGGGATAGCCCCCATCTCTTTGGCCAAGTTCTTGCCCAGGACCTCACATCCTTTCACCCCACCTGTCCTGACTCTACTCTCCTTCAATATGTCGATGACCTTCTTCTATGTATTCCCTCGTGGGAACACTCTGAATCCCACACTGCCCAGCTTCTCAATTTCCTAGCAGATAAGGGATATAGGGTGTCTCCCCACAAGGCCCAGGTTTCCCAGTCTTCTGTCACCTATCTTGGTTTTTGTCTTACACCCGGAAAAAAGGAAATAACACTGGATAGGAGGCAACTCCTCTCTGATCTTCCAGTGCCCCATACGAAAGCCAAAATACTATCATTCCTAGGACTAGCAGGTTATTTTAGGGCCTGGATCCAAAATTATTCTCTTCTAGCCAAACCCCTGTATGACCTAGCAAAGGGACCCCCTAGTGAATCTCTTGCCTCCTCCCCCAACTACCACTTCTGCAGGCTTCAGCAACTCCTCCTAAAGGCCCCCACCCTTCAGCTTCCTGATCTTTCAAGACCATTTCATCTATATGTCCATGAAAAAGGGAGACAAGCACTTGGGGTCTTAGGTCAAAACTATGGGCCTACATTTGCACCTGTGGAATATTTGTCCAAACAACTAGACCCTACCATCCGTGGGTGGGCCCTTGCTTAAGAGCTCTGGCTGCTGGACAAATTTTACACAAAGAAGCCTCTAAGCTGACTTTTGGGGTCCCTTTAACTATCCACTCCCCACATCACTTGAAGGATCTTTTAGCTTATAAGGGCCTTCAAACCCTTCCTCCATCCAGTGTTCTGTCACTCCTCACTTCCTTTCTGGAAAACCCTAATATTACTTTCCTCCCCTGCTCTGCACTGAACCCTGCCTCACTGCTCCCAATGACACCCACGTCTAACACACCAACTCATAATTGCTTGGAAACCTTAGATGATTTCCTCCCCTGTCATTCTTCCAATTCTAAGGGACCACTCACCAAGCCTGACCTTATCTGGTTCACTGACGGCAGTTCCTTTAGGCAGAATGGCACTCATTACTCTGGATATGCTGTAGTTTCAGCCACTGAGATTATAGAGGCCAAAGCTCTGCCTTCAGGAACTACCAACCAGCAGGCTGAACTTATAGCATCCACTTGTGCCTGCCTTCTAGCACAAGGCAAATCCCTCACCCTTTATACTGACTCAAAATATGTCTTCCATATCTTATTATCCCATGCTGCAATGTGTTAGGAGTGAGGCCTACTTACCACCAAAGGTAATGCGATCACTAATTCGGCTCTTATAACCAATCTGATAGAGGCCTCCCACTTACCCACCCAGATGGGATTTGTCCATTGTAGGTCTGATCAGAAGGACGGCTCTCTTATCACTGAGGGCAATGCCAAAGCTGACCAGGCGGCATGAATGGCTGCTACCACTTCCAATTATGGCCCCCCTGGGGAACATATAATGGCCACTTTAGACAGCTCATCTGAAGCCCCTACTTCTTCCAGTAAGAACAAGGATCTTTTCAAGTTCCCTCATACTCTATTCCATTCCAATTCTCAGTCTTTAACCCTCTTTTTACAGAGCTTCTTCTCCCTCACCCCCTCTGACAAAGCCATGCTACAAAATATAGCCTCTAATTGTCAGATCTGTCAGCGGACCAACCCTCATACTCCTTTAAGGCCCAAACCTTTCCCTTCCCACCAAGCCCGGGGACACATTCCCGCTGCTGACTGGCAGGTAGACTTCACAAACATGCCCACAGTACGGCACACTAAATACCTCCTTGTCTTTGTGGACACTTTCTCTGGTTGGGTTGAGGCATTTCCCACTTCCAATAAAAAGGCTTCCACTGTAGCTTCAATCTTACTGACAGATATTATCCCCAGGTTTCGTATGCCCACTTCCTTACAATCTGACAATGGCCCTGAGTTTATTTCTAGGATCACACAAAAGTTCTCTCAAGCCATCTCCTTCAAGTGGCATTTACACTGTCCATATCGCCCCCCAGGCTTCAGGGAAAGTGGAAAGGGTAAATCATAATCTAAAGGAAGTCCTTACCAAATTGACAATGGAATTAAACTTAGACTGGGTCAAACTCCTTCCCTTGGCTTTGCTTCGAATCAGAGCTCTCCCTAAGAAATCATCTTTACTGTCTCCCTTTGAGATAATGCATGGAAGACCTCTTATACCCCCTGGGCTGGTCGTTTCACAAGGACCTCTCACCAGAGATTTGTCTTTGCCTCTCTTGTTTCATCTCTGCTCAGAACTCTGGAAATATCAGGACTGGCTTCTTCTGGACCCAGTCTCCTCTCCAAACACTCCTCCCTTAACACCTGGTAGTCTAGTCTATTATAACACCCCAGAGGAGAAAGAGCCTCTTGCCCCAAAATGGGAAGGCCCCTATCCTGTCATTCTCTGTACCCCCACCACCGCCAAACTCTCCTTACCAGACAACCATCTCACTCCCTGGATTCACATTTCTAGGTTGAAGCCATATTACCAGGAGGCCCCACCTGCTGGCTACAGGACCACCCCAGAGGAACTCCAAGAATCACCTCCTGAACCTCCCCTTTACTCCTGCTCTCCACACCCATCTCACCCCTTTAAGTTGCAGCTCACACGGTGTTCTTCGCAGCCCAATTCCTCTTAAAGAAGGCACAATGAGCTCTCCCAACACCCTAGTCTTCTCTCTCTGCTTGTTTTTTGTGCTCTGCTTATTTTCTGTGCTCTGTCGGGACTGGCCTTTACCCTCCTCTCCTACCATGTATTTATTCACTCTTCGGGAATGATACTCAGAACATGGCATGCAGAAGGTCCGCGCAGTGGATGCAACTACTTGCTTCATCCACAACTGCACCTCTATTTCCCTAAAATTGTCACCTTCAAGGACCTTCGTCCCTGGTAGCTGGAACTGGCCTTTCATTTGCTTCCTTTTTGATCAAACCAAAGACTATTGTCATTGGTGGCCTGAGATATATAATGGGTGCCCCTATTGGTCATGCAGGTTCCATGATGAATGTGGTAGCTATTCTTACCACTCACTTGGTTACCCTGAAGGGTGGACTTCTAGTTACCTAAAATGGCATAAAGGCTCTTCATCCAATAACAATGGATGGCATACTTTAGATATACCTGACCCCAAGGCCAAACGTTGGGACTATGTTGAGTTTTCTCTCTATGCTCGGACAACCTCAGCCAGACCCACAGGGTGGATGACTGTTGGCCTCACCCTGATTACACCACCTAAAGCAACCATCCAGGTAGTCAAACACATCAAGGAGTCAGAATCAAAACTTCGAGATCTTATCCATAGCCCATCCAAAGAGGATTCAGAGCCTTCAACCCCCTTAGGCCCCACTCCCACATGGCTCAATTTGCTACACCAAACTCTTCGATTATTAAACTCCACCCCTCTTTCTGTGCCTACTTCTCAGTGCTTTCTCTGTGCTTCACTTAGTCGTCCACTTCTAGCAGTGGTCCCATTAGCGGCAGGAAATATTTCAGCGAAAACCTACAATTTCTCTAAGAAAGGACAACCCCTACATGTGACATGTATCCCACTGTGGGAAAGTTATTCCACCAATACTTCATTTCCTTTCATCTGTTTCCACCTGCCAACAATGAATCCTTTACCCATTTGCTCCTTGAGCTATAGCACCCCATCAAGCCCTGCGTTTATGCAACCTGGACATTTCCTCTGGTGTAATGGGTCTTTAAGTACCTCAATGATCAATGTCTCTGGCACCTGTTTTTTGGTTACTGTAGTTCCTCAGCTGTCTTTGTATACTCCCACCGAATTCCGGCAGCTGGCCCTACCTTCCTGCACCCATAGGGCAGTCTTTCTGCTGGTTCTGGTAGGCCTCACTTTAACAACCTCAGTGGCAAGTCTTGGACTCTCTGGTGGAGCTATAGGTCATGCTCTATGGGCATCCAATGACCTGCAACAAAAACTGCAGGAAGCACTCGATACCACTGCTGAGACTCTGGGCTCCTTACAGCGGCAGGTTACTTCATTGGCACAAGTAGCTTTACAAAACTGAAGGGTGGTTGATCTTCTCACTGCAGAAAAAGGGGGTTCATGCCTGTTCCTCAGAGAGGAATGTTGCTACTATGTTAATGAGTCTGGGCTAATAGAAAAAAAATGTTGTTAAATTGCAGGAATTTTTGACCCAACTGCTCAAACCCACCTCCTCTAATCCCATAATGGGGTTCTTCCAATCCTCTCTTGCCACGTACTTACTACCTATCTTGGGGCCCCTTATTGGGATGCTCCTTTTTTTGTGCTCTCTTGCCCTGCATAGTGAAGTTCCTTCAAACCCAATTGCAGAAAATTTCTAATCAAACTTTCAACCAGCTTCTGCTTAGGCACTACCAGCCTCTGATGACCGATGAACCCCCAACATCTCCAAGAGAACAGTTCACTCAGTGCTGAAGCTCACTACCAGACACGATGGAATGCAATGGACATCAGACAGCGGGAGACAAGGAGCTCGGAGAACCTCTTAATCTGCCATCCTGGATTCATGAGTCTTTATATCCTTCTAAGCTTCCTCATGGCCCTTGGCCTCTTCTCTGTCAGTCCCCCAACATGGAACTTCTGCCAAAAATTGACCTTTGCTTTAATTTTTATCTTCATTCTGTTTTTATTCACTCTGATCTTCTTCAGGGGCTGGTGACGCCATGTCCAGGCAACACTTCCAGTATTTCCTAGAGTCTCTGTTACAGGACCAGTGGCTGATACCAACAATCTCCTCCATCCAGGACTGGTTCGATGCCATCGACAACTTGTGGCTTCAGGGAACTTTCACAGACTTCACCCCTACGGAAGTAGCTGTCTATAGCCACTGGGTTTTATTTATGGCTGCCATGATATCCCCAGACCTGCCCCCCGAGCATTCCTCCACTTCCCTTTCTAGGCCCCGCAATGCCCCCACACAGCAGGAAGCAGCCGGATCTGACCAACGACGCCCCACTTCCTAAGAAAGCAAAAAGGGAGGAATGTTGGGAAAAGTATAAACGGCAGCCATACACCAGAGAAAAAACCCCAACATGGCGCCTAAGCACCTCTTCTTCCTACCTTCTTCTTTTCTGCAGTGGCACGAAAAGTTCCCGCCCGTGTGAACTCTCCCGCCAGCGCCAATTTCAAATCTCGCTGGTTGGGAAACTTAGCCCCAATGAAAACTAATTCCTGGGCTCCGGAGCTGATATCTGAAAGAACTTGCCAATAAACGGGTTGCCTGCCATTTATCTAAGCCCTACCATCTCCCCCTTAGTTCTATATAAACACACAGCTTTTTGCAATAAAATTGGAATTCTCCTGGCGAAGTGTCTTTGCGTGGGGAATTCTTTCAGTTAGCATTAGGGTTAGGATTAGGGTTAGGTTTAGAGTAATGGATAGGGTTAGAGGTAGGGTTATGGGTAGGGTTATGGTTAGTGTTAGTGTAAGGGTTAGTTTTAGGTTTAGGGTTAGTGCAAATATTAAAGTTAAGGTTAGGTTTAGTGTAAGGGTTAGGACTTGGTTTAGGTTTAGTTTGAGGGTTAAAGCTAGGGTTGGGGCTCACATTAGGGCTAGATTTTGGGTTACATTAGGGCTGGTGTTAGGGATTCAACTAATGTAAGAACTAGGGTTATGATTAGGGCTAATTTTTGGGTTATGGTTAGGGCTAAGTCTAGTTTTATGGTTAGGTTTAAGTTCAGGGTGATGTTTTGAGCTAAGGTTAGTGTTAAGTTCAGAGTCACAGTCAGGGTTAGTTTTAGAGTTGGGGATAGTACTTGAATTAGGGGTAGGCTTAGGGCTAGATGTAGGGTTAGGATTTGATTTAGGTTAAGGGTTAAGATTAGTGCTATGGTTCGTTATGTTTTAGGGCTAAGGCTAAAGTTAATGGTAGTTTTATGATTAATGTTAATGTTATTGCTGGTGATAGGGTGAGTTTAGGTTTATGGGTACATTTAGAGTTAGGCTTAATTCTAGGGTTAGGGCTAAGGTTAGGTCTAGTGTTTGGGTTTTGGTAAGGGATAGGGTTGGAACTAGGAATAGAGCTAGTGTGATAGTTAGATTAGTATTAAAGATAGGGTTAGGGTTAACTTTAGGGCTAAATTAGGGCTAGGAATATGTCTAGTATTGGTGGTAGGGTTAGGCCTAGGGTTATGCTATGTTTAGGATTAGGTTTAGGGTTAGGTTGATGGGAAGGGATGGGGTTATAGGTAGGTTTAGGGCTAGGGCAATGATTAGAATTAGGTTTAGGTCTAGAGTTAGGTTTCTGTTAGAATTAACACTACATTTGGGGTTAGGATGAGGGTTAGGGATTGTGTTAGGGTTAGGGCAAGTTTTAGGCATAGGGATAATGTCAGGTTTATAGATACAGCTAAGATAGTTATAGGGTTAGGTTCACAGCTGGGTCTAATGTTAGGTTTAGGGTAAGGCCAAGGTTAAGAATGAGGTGTATTTTTAGGGTCAGGATCAGGCTTGGGGTTTGTGTTAGGTTAATTATTTGGTTAGGGCTCAAATTAGTGTTGGGTTGGAATTAGGGTTAGATTTATGGATCTGTTTAGGTTTAGGATTCAGGTTAAGATTAGGGTAATTGTTAGGGTTAGGGTTAGTGATACGGTTAGTGTTAGGCCTAGGGTTAGTATTTGGTTTAGGTTTATATTTAGGGTAATGAATATTGTTAGAGCTAGGGTTAGGGCTAGAGTTTTGGATTGGATTAGGGCTAGAGTTAGGGTTAGGGTTAGGCTGGTGCTAGGGTTAGGGTTTGGGTTAGGTTTAGGGTACAGGTTAGGCTTTGAGCTAGGGTTAGTTCTAGGGTCAGTATTAGGTTTAGGATTATGTCTAGGGCTGGATTTACAGTTAAAGTTAGTGTTAGTGTTAGGGTTACAGATAAGGTTATCTTTAGAGTTAGGTTAATGGATATGGTTAGATGTTGGGTTAGGGATAGGAGTAGTTTTAGGTTTAGGGTTAGTGTTAGGGTTAGGGCTAAGATTATCATTAGATTTTGGGTAATGGATGGGGTTAGATGTCAGGTTAGGGTTAGGGATAGTTTTAGGTTAGGGCTAGGTTTTAGTGTTAGGTTTAGAGCTAGTTTGAGTGCTATGGTAATGTAAGGGATATGCTTACATTTATGGCTAGGTGTAGTGTTAGGTTTTGGTTTCGGTTAGGGTCAGTTTTATAGCTAGGGTTAGTGTTAGTGTAAGGGTCTGTGCTTGGATTGGGGTTAGGGTTAGGGCAAAAGCCAGAATTAGTATTGGTTGGGTCTAGAGGTAAGGGTAGTGTTTGGCTTAGGTTATGGGTTATCATTAGAGCTAGGGCTAGTTTTTTGTGTAGGTCTTGGTGAAAGATATGGCTGGATTTTTGATTAGATTTAATCTAGGTCTAGTGTTAGGGTTAGGTTTATATATAGGGTTATGTGTAGGGCTAATGTTAGGGTTTAGCTTAGGTTCAGGGTTAGAATAAGGGTCAGGGTTAGGGTTAGGATTTAGGTTATTGTTAAAACAAGAATGAAGGCTAGAGTAGGACTAGTAATAGGGTTAGTTTTTGGGTTAGACTAAGGATTAGTTTAAGGAATAGGGTTAGCATTAGGGTTGGGGTTTGGCTAGGACAAAGCATAACGTTAGAGTTAGGGTTAGAGCCAGGTTTCGGGTTAGGGTTAGGGCTAGTGTTAGGGTTAGGGTTAGGGTGAAAGCTAGGGTTAGGTCTCAGATTTGGACTAGGTTTTAGTTAGCATTAGGTTCAAGGTTATGGCTAATGTATGATCTAGCTTTACGTTTAGAACTAGTTTTAGAGTTAGGGTTAGGAATAGGTCCAGTGTTAGTGTAAGGTTCAGTTTTAGGGTGATGTTTACCGGTATGGTTAGTGTTAATGTCAGAGACAGGTTCAGGGGTAGTTTTAAGGTTAAGCTTAGGACTCGAATTAGGGCTAGGCTTAGGGCTAGATGTAAGGTTAGGGTTTGGTTGAGGTAAAAGTTTAGGGTTAGTGTTATGGCTCAATTTTGTTTTAGGGCTATGGTTTAGGACTAGTTTTATGATTAGAATTAGGGTTAGGGCTAGTGTTAGGGTAAGTGGTAGGGTTATAACTAGGTTTAGGACTAGGGAAAGGGTTAGAATTAGGGTTAGGTTATGATTAAGGCTAGGTTTTGGTCTAGGATGAGAGCTAGTGTTCATGTTAGGGTTAGGGCTAGGATTAGGGCTAGGCTAATATCAGGTATAGGGTTACAGTTAGGGATATGTTGTGGGTTATGTTTATGGTTAGGTCTAGTGTAAATTTTAGATTTATAGTAACAGTCAATTTACAGCTATGTGTATTATTATGGTCAGTGTATGGCTTAAGGTTTGGTTTAAGTTAAGGTTTAGTCTTAGGGCTTGAATTAGGGTTAGAGTTTGGGTTAGGGTCATGAATAGTCTTAGTATTAGGGTTCAGGTTAGTTTTAGGGTAATGGATAGGTTTAGGGTTTGGGATAGTTTTAGGGTTAAGCCTAGGGTTAGCATTAGTGTTAGTATTATGTTTAGGGTAATGTATAGAATTAGATCTAGGTTTAGGGCTAGGGTTATGGTTAGGATTAGAGCTAGGGTTAGGGTAGTGGATAAAATTAGAGCTATGTTTAGGGCTATGGTTAAGGTTAGGATTAGGGCTAGTGTTAGGTTAGGGTTTGGGATAGGGCTAGGGTTATGTTAAGGGGAAATGTTAGGCTTTGAGCTAGGGTTAGGTCTAAAGCGAGGCTTAGGGTTAGGGTTAGGGATAAGGTTAGGTTTAGGGTTAGGCTAAGGGTTAGGGTTAGATTTAGAGTTAGGTTTAGATCTAGGTATGCTGCTAGGGCTAAGGATAGGGCTAGTGTTAGGCCTATAGTTTGTGCTAGGATTAGGGTTACAGTAAAGTATAGGGTTAGAACTAGTCTTAGGACTAAGGTGATTCTTAGAGTTAGTCTTTGGACTAGGGTTAGGGTTAAGGTTAGGGTTAGGGCTAAATTAGATCAAAGACTAGGGCTAGGGTTAGTGTTAGGTTTAGGCCTAGGGTTATGGTTAGGGTTATAATTAAGTCTATGTTTGGGGCTAGGATAATGGCTAGGGTTTGTGTTAGGTTTAGGGCTATTATTAGGGCTAGGGCTAATACCAGGTCTAGGGTTATGCTTATGGATAGTTTTAGGGTTAGATTTATGGCTAGGTCTAGTGTAAGGGTTAGATATAGGGTAAGAGTGAGGTTTAGAGCTAGGGGAATTGTTAGGGTCAGTGTCAGTGTTAGGGTTTGGTTTAGGTTTGAGTTTAGGGTTAGGGCTCAAATTAGCATTAGGGTTAGGGTAATGACTGGAATAGTTTCAGGGTAGGTTTAGGGTAATTGATAAGTTTGGGGATAGTCATATGTTTAGTGTTAGGCCAAGGGTTAGCATTAAGGTAAGGGTTAAGTTTAGTGTAATGATACAGTTAGACTTAAGGTTAGGGCTATGGTTATGGTTAGGATTAGGTCTTCATTTAGGGTTGAGTGTGAGTTAGAACTAGGGATAGATTAGGGTTATGTTTAGTGTAAGGGTTAGGTTCTGAGCTATGGTTTGGGCTAGGCTGAGAGTTAGGTTCAGGATTAGGTCTAGGGATAGGATTATGGTAGATTTTGGGTTAGGGTTAGGGTTAGGATTAGACCTAAGATTAGTGGTAAGGTCAGTAAAATGGTCAGGGTTAGTGTTAGGGTTTTGAATAGGGTTAGATCTAGAATGAGGTCAAGGTTAAAGGATATTAATAGGGTTAGTCTTTTAGTTAGCCTAAGGATTAGGGATAGGTTTAGAGTTACCCTTAGGCTTAGGGTTTTGCATTGGAAAGGGATTTTTTTAGAGCTAGGGTTGTGGCTATGCTTATGGTTATAGTTAGGGTTAAAGCTAGGTTTAGGGCTCGGATTAGGCCTAGGTCTTGTGTTAGGGTTAGGGTTAGGGCAATGGCTAATGTAAGAACTAGGGTTACCATTAGGGTTAGTTTTATTGTTAGGGTTTGGGTTAGGTTTAGTGTTAGGGTTAGGTTAAGGTTAGGGTGATAGTTAGAGCTAGGGTTCATATTATGATAGGAGTCAGGGCCAGGCTTAGTTTTAGGGTTGGAGTTAGGACTCGAGTTAGGGCTGGGGTTACTGTTAGGGATCAGTTTAAGGTGAGGACAGTGTTTAGAACTAGGGTGATTGTTAGTATATGAGTCAGGGTCAGGGTTAGTTTTAAGGTTAGATTTAGGACTCGAATTAGGGCTAGGGTTAGGTATTTGTAGGGTTAGTATTGGTTTATATTAAGTTTTAGGTTTAGGGCCCATACTCAGTTTTGTTTTAGTCCTAGGGTTAGGGCTAGTGCTAGTGTTAGGCTTAGGCTTAGTGTTAGGGTAGGGATTGATTTTGGAATTAGTGTTAGATCTAGGGTTAGGGATAGAACTAAGGATACTGCAAAGGTTATGGCTAGATTTAGTGTTATGGTAAGGGATAGGGTTAGAAGTAGGGCTACGGCTAGGGCTAGGGCAAGAATTAGTATTAGGGCTAGGGTTAGGTTTAGGGTTATAGTTAGGGCTAAGTTATGGCTAGGTTTAGGGCTAGGTTTAGTGTTTAGTTTAAGCCTATTGTTAGCATTAGGTTAAGGTTAGGGTTAGGGTTAGAGTTTAGAGTTAGAGTTTGAGTTTAAGTTTAGAGTTAGGGCAAAGTTTGGGGTAAGGGATGGCTTTATAGGTAGGTTTAGAGGTAGGGTGAGGGTTAGAATTAGGGTTAGGGCTATGGTTAGAATTAGGGTTATGATTAAGGCTAGGTTTAAGCCTAGGATAAGGGCTAGGTTTTTTTTTATTTTATTTATTTATTTATTTTTTTAATGGTCCGGGCATGGTTAGTGCTAGGGCTAATTTCAGGTCCAGAATTATGGTTAAAGATATTTTTTATGGTTAGGATTATGGGTATGTCTAGTGTAAGGGTTAGATTAGGTTTAGCATCAGGTTTAGAGCTATGGGTATTATTAGGGTCAATTTCTGGGTTAGGGTTTGGGATAGGTTAAGGTTTAAAGTTAGGGCTCAAATTAGCATTAGGGTTATGGTTATGGCAATGGATAAATTTAGAAATCAGTTTAGAGTTAGGGTTATGGTTATGATTAGGGCTAGGTTTTGGTTAACTTAGTGCTAGGGTTAGGTTTATGGCTAATGTAAGTACTAGGGTTATGAATACGGCTAATTTTAGTGTTTTAGGGTTAGGTTTACTGTTAGGTTTAGGGTTAGGGTTAGGGTTATGTTTAGACCTTGGGTTAGTGTTTGGTCAGAGTAAGGGTCAGGGTAAGTTTTAGGGTTTGGCTAAAAACTCGAATTAGTGCTGGGGTTAGGGCTAGGTGTAGGGTTAGGGCTTCGTTTAGGTTAAGGGTTAGGGTTAGAGCTTTGGCTTGGTTTGGTTTTAGGGCTAGGGTTAGCATTAGGGAAATTTTTAGGATTAGTGTTAGGGTTAGGGCTAGTCTTAGATTTAGGCTTAGGCTTCGGTTTAGGGTTAAATTTAGAGTTAGGTTTTTATCTAAGATTAGTGCTAGGGCTAAGGATAGGGCAAAGGTTAGTATTAGGATTTGGGATAGGGTTAGGTTTATGGGAAGGGATAGAATTCGAACGAGTGGTAGGGCTAGTGTGAGAGTTAGAGTTATTCTTAGGTTTAGGGTTAGGGTTAGGTATAGGGCTAAATTACAGCAAGGGTTAGTCTTAGGGCTAGGGTTATGGCTAGTTTTAGAATTAGCATCAGGGTTAGGGCTAGTTTTAGGCTTAGGCATCGAGTTAGGGTTAGATTTAAAGTTAGGTTTCGGTCTAGTGTTTAAGCTAGGGTTAAGAATAGGGCAATTGTGATGACAAGTGTTAGGGTTAAGTTTAGGGTAAGGAATGTGGTTTTATCTAGATTTATGGCTAGGGAAAGGGTTAGTATTAGGGATAGGGCTAGAGTTAGAGTTAGCATTATGATTAAAACTAGGTTTATGGCTAGGATGAGGTTTAGGTTTTGTGTCAGGGTTAGCGATAGTATTAGAGCTAGGGCTAATGTCAGGTCTAGGGTTACAGTTAGGGCTAGATTTACTGTTAGATTTATGGCGTGGTCTACTGTAAGTATAAGGTTTAGGGTAAGATTCAGGTTTATATCTAGGATTAATTTTAGGGTCAGTGTCAGGGTTAGGGTTTGGGTTACGTAGGGTTTATGTTTAGGGTAATGACAGGGTTAGTTTTAGAGTTTAGGTTTGGTTTAGTGTAATGGATAGGGTTAGGGTTAGGCCTAGGGTTAGCTTAAGGGTTGGGGTTATTGTTAGGGTAATGGGTAGATTTAGACTTAAGGTTAGGGCTAGGGTTATGTATAGGATTTGTGCTAATTTGGGATTAGGGTTAGGTTTAAGTTTAGGGTTAAAGCTAGGTTTAGGACTTGGATTAAGGCTAGATTTTGGATTAGTTTAGGGCTAGGGTTAAGGCTATGGCTAATGTATGATGTAGGGTTATGATTAGTGCTAGTTATAGGGTTAGAGTTAGGGCTAGGTCTAGTGTTAGATTGAGGTTTACGGTGATGATGATGTTCAGAGTGAGGGTTAGTGTTAGGGTCAGAGTCAGGGTCAGGGTTAGTTTTTGGGTTAGAATTAGGACTAGAATTAGGGATATGTTAGAGCTAGGTGTAGAGTTAGCGTTTTGTTTAGGTTAAGGGTTAGGGTTTTGTGTATGACTTGGTTTTGTTTTAGGGCTAGAGCTAGAGTTAGAGCTAGTTTTAGGATTAGTGTTAGCATTAGGGCTAGTGTTAGGTTTAGGTTTAGGCTCAGGTTTAGGGTTAGATTTATAGTTAGGGTTAGATCTAGGGTTATGGCCAGGGCTATGAATAGGTCTAGGGTTACACCAAGGATTAGGACTAGGATTAGGGTTCTAGTAAGGGATAGAGTTAGAACTAGGGTTAGGGTTAGGATGAGAGTTAGAGTTAGACTTTGAGGTAGAGTTAGGTTTAGGGATAGGTTTAGGGATAGGGCTAAATTATGGCTAAGATTAGGGCTAGGTTTAGTGTTAGGGTTAGGCCTAGGATTTGGGTTAGGGATAAAATTAAGGCTATGTTTAGGGCTAGGATAAGAGGTTTGTGTTAGGGTTAGGACTAGGATGAAAGCTAGGGTTAATATCAAGTCTAGGGTTAAGTTTAGAAATAGTTTTAGGGTTAGGCTTATGGCTAGGTCTAGTGTAAGAATTAGGTAGGGTAAGAGTCAGGTTTATAGCTAGGGGAATTTTTAGGGTCACAGTCAGTGATAGGGTTTAGATTTGAGGTTAGGTTAATGCTTGAATTAGCATTAGTATTAGGGTTAGTGTAATCACTGGGTTAAGTTTAGGGTTCAGGTTAGGTTTAGGATAATTGATAGGTTTGGGGAAAGCGACAGGGTTAGGGTTAATCCTAGAGTTAGCATTATTGTAAGTGTTATTTTTAGGGTAATGGATACAGTTAGAGTTAAGTTTAGGGCTAGGGTTATGGTTAGGATTAGGTCTTGTGTTAGGGTTAAGATGAGGGTTAGAACTAGGATTAGGTTTATGTTTATGTTTAGCATAAGGGTTAGATTCTGTGTTATGATTAGGGCTAGGCTGAGAGTTAGGTTCAGAGTTAGGTCTAGGGATAGGATTATGGTAAATTTTGGGTAAGGATTGGGGTTAGGGTTAGATCTAGGTTTAGTCTTAGGGTCAGAATAAGAGTCAGGATTAGGGTTAGGTTTTGGGATAGTGTTAGGGCTAAAATGAAGGCTAGAGTTAGGACTATTAATAGGGTTAGGGTTTTGGTTAGTCTAAGAACTAGGGATAGGTCTATGGATACTCTTAGGTTTAGGGTTTCGCTTAGTGTAAAAGATTGACTTATATCTAGGGTTAGGGCTATGGTTAGGGTTAGAGTTAGAGTTAAAGCTATGTTGAGGGCTCAGTTTAGGACTAGATTTGTGTTAGGGTTAGGGCTAGGATTATGCCAACGGCTAATGTAAGAACTAGGGTTACCTTTAGGGTTAGTTTTAGGGTTAGGGTTAGGGGTAAGTTGAGTGCTATTGTTAGGTTTAAAGTTAGGGTAATATTTATAGCTATGGTTCTTGTTAGGATAGGAGTCAAAGTCCGGGTTAGTTTTATGGTTAGCATTAAGTCTCGAATTAGGGCCATTGTTAATGTTAGTGTTCGGTTTGAGTTTAGGGCAGTTCTTAGATCTAGGGTGAGTGTTTGGATATGATTCAGGGTTAGGATTAGTTTTAAGGTGAGGCTTAGGACTCGAATTAAGGATAGGTTTAGGTCTAGATGTAATGTTAGTGTTTGGTTTAAGTTAAGGTTTAGGGTTAGGGCTATTGTTCAGTTTTGGTTTACTGCTAGGATTAGGGTTAGTGCCAGTCTTACAATTAGCATTAGGGTTAGCGCTAGTGTTAGTGTTAGGCTTAAGGTTAGGTTTAAGGTTAGATTTAGAGTTAGGGTTAGGGATGGGAACAACTTTAGGGCGATTGTTAGGGCTAGTGTTAGGTTTACGGTAGCATAAACAGATAGAACTTGGGATAGGGCTAGGGCAAGATTTACAGTTAGTCTTAGGGCTAGGGTTAGGATAGGGTTAGAGATAGAGCTAAATTAGTGCTAGGATTAGGGCTAGGTTTTGTGTTTAGCTTAAGCCTAGTGTTAGGGTTAGTGTTAGGTTTAAATTTAGGGTGAGGGATGTCATTATAGCTAGGTTAGAAGTAGGGTGAGGGTTAGAATTAGGGTTAGGTGTAGGGCTAGAGTTAGGATTATGATTAAGACTAGGTTTAGGGATAGGATGAGGGTTAGTTGTGTTTTTAGGTTTAGGGCTAGGATTAGGGCCAGGGCTAATTTCAGGGCCAGAATTATGGTTACACATAGTTTTAGGATTAGGTTTATGGCTACATCTAGGATAAGGGTTAGGTGTTGGGTTATGTTCAAGTTTAGAGATAGGGGTATTATAAGAGTCAAGGTCTGGGTTAGGGTTTGGGATTGGTTAAGTTTTCATGTTTGGGCTTAAATTAGTTTTAGGATTAGGTTAAGGGAAATGATAGGGTTAGGTTTAGGATTCAGGTTAGGTTTAGCATAATGGAAGTATTAGGACTCGGGATAAGTTTAGGTTTATGCCTAGCATTATCACTATGGTTATGGTTATGGTTATGGTAATGGATAGAGTCAGAGATCAGTTTAATGTTAAGAGTTATGATCACAATTAGGGCTACTGTTAGGGTTAGGTTAGGTTTAAAGCTAGGGTTAGGAATCGGATTAGGGCTAGGTTTGAGGTTTTGTTAGGGCTAGGCTTAGGATTCCTGCTAATGTAAGTACTAGGTTTACAATTAGGGCTAGTTTTAGGGGTTTAGTGCTAGGTTTAGTGTTAGGGTTAGTTTCAGGGTTAGGGTGATGTTTTAGAGCTAGAAGTGTTAATGTCAGTGTCAGGTTCAGGGTTAGTTTTAGTTTGGCTTCCAACTCAAATTAGGGCCAGGGTTAAGTCTAGGTGTAAGGTTAGAGTTTGGTTTAGGTAATGGTTAGGGTTAGAGCTAGCCCTACCAGTAAACTTATAACTAAACCTAACCCTAACACTAGCCCTAGACCTAATCCTAATCCTAAATATAGGCATAACTCTAAACCTAGACCTAAAAAAACCCTGAGTCCTAGCCCTAACATAATCCTTAACCTAAAGCAAACACTAACCCTATCCTTAGACCTAAATCTAGTCCTAGTTCTGGCTTTCACCTTAAACCTAACTCTAACCTGAACACTGACACTAACACTAACACTAAACCTAGCTCTAAACCTTAACCTAACACAAAACCTAAATATAACACTAGACATAGCCATAACTCTCACCCTAAAACTAGCTCTAATCAGAAACGTATATCTTACATTACACATAGCCTTAACACTGGGCCTAAATCTAACACAAAACCCAGCCCTAATCTGAGGCTTAAGCCTACCCTAAGCATAACCATAATCCTAAATGTAGCCCTAACCCTAACCCTTGCCTTACACATAACCCTAGCTCAAATCATAACCCTTAGCCTAAATATAACCCTAGACCTATTCCTAAACCTAAACCTAACCTTAGCACTAATCCTAACCTTAACCCTAGTACTAACCCTATCTCTAACCTAATATTATCCTAACCCTAACCCTAACCCTAATAATAACCCTAGCACTAACCCTAACCCGATCCCTAACCCTAATCATAAACCTAAACCTCGACCTAACCCTAAACCTAAGCCTTGCCATAAACTTAACTGTAACCCTTACCATAAATCAAAACTAAACCTTTCCTTAAACCTGGATTTAACCATAACCTAAACTTAACATAAACCTAATCTTTCATCTAATCCAATACATTACTCTAAAACTAACCCTAACCTTAATGAAAACCCTAGCCCTAACCCCAAACATAACCATAACCATAACCATAACCCAGACCTAACAATAAACCTAACATTCCCCCTAGCCCTAGCCATAGCTTAATACCTAACCCTTACCCTAACCCTAACACTAGCCCTGGCCCTATCCATAACTCTAGCCCTAACCCTAACACTAAACCTAGCCCTTATCCTAGCCCTAATTTAGCCCTATTCCTAACCCTAACCCTAACACTAGAATTAAGACTAACTATAATTCTTACACAAGAGCTATCCCTACTTCTAACTATAAACCTTACCATAAACCTAACCCAAGCTCTAAAACTAGTTTTAACACTTGCACTATCCTTAGCTCTAATACTAACTCTAGATCAAAAACTATCTCTAAAACTAACCCTAACCTGATGCCTCAGCCTGACACTGAAACTAGCTCTAACCCTAATGCTAATGCTAAAATTAGCCCTAATGCTAGCCCTAGGCCTAAAACAATACCAAGCCATACCCCTAACACTAACACTTTCCCTAGACCAAACACTAACACTACACCAGCCCTAACCCTATCCCTAATTTGAAACCTAACCCTAACCCTAAACATAACCCTGATCCTGACTCATATCCAAACACTAAACCTAGCTCTAAATATCACGCTAACTTTAAAACTAACCCTAACACTAGACCTAGCCCTAATCATAACCCTAGTTCTTACAATAGCTATAACCATAACACTAGCCCTAACCCTAATACAAAACTAGCCCTAATCAAAGCCCTAACACGAGCTTTAACCCTAAACCTAACCATAACACTGGTCCTAACCCTAGCTCTAAACCTATCCCTTACCCTAACCCAAACCCTCAACCTAATGCTAACCATATTCTTACCAGTAATCCTAAGCCTAGCCAAAACCGTAAATCAATAACTACTACTAACTCTAGCTTTCATTCAAGATCTAACCATAACCCAAACCCTAACCCTATCCCTGACTAGTAATCTGACCCTAACACTAAACTTAGGTCTAAATCTAAACCTAACCCTAAACCGAAACCTAACACTAGCCCTATTGATAACCTTATACCTAAACCTAACCCTAATACTAGACCTAGACCTAAACCTAATCCTAAATCTAGCCATAACTATAGGTCTAGACCTAGAGACAAACTAGACCTAGCCTTAACAATTACCCTTAACCTAACCCAAATTCTAACCCTAATCTGGACCTAACCCTAGTCCTAATTCTGGCTTTAACCCTAACCATTAACCTGCGTGAACACTGTCCCTGAAACTAACACTAAGCCTAGCTCTAAACTTCACCCTAACCCTAAAACTAACCCTAAAACTACACCTACCCCTAGAATTAACCATAAACTAGTCCTATTCATTACACTAGTTCTTATATTAGCCATAGCTCTAACCTATCACAAAAGCTACCCCAATCTAAGCCCTACCTAAGTTTTAACCTTAAGGATAACTCTAACAATAACCCTAGCCCTAACCATAACCCTAAGCCTAATCCTAGACCTAATCCTAACCATAACCATAGCCCTAACCCTAATACAAAACTTAACCCACACCCTAGCAATAAACCTCGTCTTAATCATAACATTAACCCTAACGTTAGCCCTAACCTTAACTCTAAATCTCACCCTAGTCCTAAAATATGCTATATGCCCATCCCTTACCCTAAACCTAACCTTAACCCTAAACCTAACACTAAGCATAGCCCTAACCCTAGGCCTAACCCCAACACGAACCCTAGCCCTAATCCTAGTCCTAATTTAGCCCTATCCCTAACACTAACCCTAGCACTAAGACTAACTCTAACTCTCACAATAGCCCTATACCTAGTTCTAAACCTATCCCTTAACATCACTATACACCTAGCCCTAAACGTAGCCATAACCTAGCCCTATACTTAGCCCTATCTCAAAATCTAGAACTCAACCGAACTCTAAATTTAACCATAACCCTAAGATTAAATCTAACCATAACTCTATTCATATCAATAATCCTTAACCTAAGCCTAAATCTCACACTTACACAAGCCCTAACCCTAAGACTAATCTTAAAACTAGCCCTAACTCTACCCCTAGCCCTACAACAAAACCGAGGCATAGCCCTAACCTTAACCCTTATCCTAAACCAAACCCTAACCCTAAACCTAGCCCTAACCCTATCACTAATTATAGTCTAACCCTAACCTGAAAACTAACCCTGAACCTGACTCTGACCCTAACACTAACCCTGGCTCCAAACATCATTATCATTATAAACCTGACCTTAACACTAGACCTATACCTAACTCTAACTCTTTAACTAGCTGTAATCATAGATCTACTTTGTACATTAGCGGTAGCCTTAACCATAGCCTTAAACTAACCCAAAACCTAGCCTTAATCCGAGTCCTAAGCCTAGCTTTAATCCTAAATTTAAACCTAACTCTAACCCAAACACTAGCTTTACTCCAATACATAATCCTAGCCCTAAACTTAGGGTTAACCCTATCCATTACCCTAATGATAACCCTAACCCTAACACTAACCCTAACCCTAAACCTGAGCCTAACCCTAAATCTATACCTAAAACTATCCTTAAAACTAACCTTAAACTTAAGTTCAACCTAACCCAAACATTAATTATAACCATAACCCTAACATTAATACTAAACATAACCCAAACCTTAACCCAAACACGAACCCTAACCCTAACCCTATGCGTAACACTAACACAAACCCTAAACGTAACCCTAATCCTAACCCTAAACCTAAACCTAACCCTAACACTAACCATATCCCAAACACTAAAACTAACCTTAACCCTAAACTTAACCATATCCCTAACCATAACACTCACCTTAACACTAACCCTAACACTAAACCTAACCTTAAACCTAAGTCTAACTATAAACCTCACCCTAACCCTAACACTAACATCAGCACTTACCCTAACCCTAACACTAACATCAGCACTTACCCTAACTCTAACCCTAACTCGTACACTAAACCTAACCCTATCACTAACCCTTGAACTTACCCTAAATCTAACGCCAACCCTCATGGTAACCCTAACACTAATTCTAAACCTAACCCTAACTGTAACCCTAACACTAACTCTAACTGTAACCCTAACCCTACAGTTAATTATAACCCTATTCCTAACCCTAATACAAACCATAACACACACAATAGCCCTAAATCTAACCCAACAATAACATTAACCCTTCCCTAAACCTAACACTAACCCTGACACTAAACATATAAATGAAGCTAAAATTAACCCTAAGCCTAACTTTATCCATAACCCTATCACTACTCAATCACAAACACTAAAACTAACCCTAACCCTAAACCTAACTTAACCCAAAACATAACACCCTGAAACTAACCCTAACATGAACCATAACCATAACCCTAACACTAACCTAACCCTATCCCTACCACTAACACTAACTCTAAACCTACACATTACAATAACTTTAACCCTAACACTAACCCTAACATTAAAATTATTTCTAACACTAACATTAACCATAACCCTAAACCTAACCCTATTCCGAATTGTAACCCTAAACTTAATACTAACCCTAACACAAACCCTAACAGTAAGTCTAAAACCAACCCTAACCTAACTCTAACCCAAACCCTCACACTAAACCTAACCTTAAACCTAAACTTAAACCTAAACCTAAACCTTACCCTAACACTAACACTAAACCTTACCCTAACCTAACACTAATTCTAACACTAACCGTAACCCTAACACTAACTATAAAACTTACCCTAACACTAACCATAAGCCTATCACTAACGCTAACACTAACACTAATTTTAAACATAACCCTAACGCTAATGCTAACACTAACATTAACCTTAAACTTATTCCTACACCTAACTGTAACCCTATCCCTAACACTAACCCTAACACAAACCCTAACCGAAACCATACCCTAAACCTAACCCAATCCTAACCCTAACCCTAACCCTAACATAATGCTAACCATAACCCTAACACTAACCATAAAACTAAAACTAACCCTAAACCTGACACTAACATTAATCCTAACTATAATCCTAACGCTAACACTAGCATTTACCATAATCCTAACCCTAACTGTAACACTAACCCAACCCTAAATCTTACACTAAGCTAACCCAAACCTTAACTGAAACTGTAACCCTAAACCTGTCCTAACAGAAACTCTAACCCTAACACTAACACTAACCCAAACCCTAGCATAATCCTTAACCATAAATCTAAAACTAAGCCTAAGCAGAACCCTAAATTTAACACTAAACTTTACTCTAACATTAAATGCCGCAGTCTGGCTGGGCACAAATGCCGCAGTCTGGCTGGGCACACAATCAAGAGCCACCACACAGCTTGTAGATTCAAACAGCAACTCTTTATTCCCGAACTCACACCAGCCGTCTACAATCACGTTCTGGGGAAATCCACGTTCTCTGCCCAAATCCACCTCCACTGGGCTTCTATCTCCAAAATATATTGTCTGAATCCCGTGAGAACTCAAGGGGAACTCAGGCAGCAGGATACGCCCTATTCCCAGCAGGAATAATCTTAAACCTTAAACCTGGAACCTAAACTGGGAACGCCCTAAACACGATTATCTTAAAACCGGGAACACCCTAATCTGCCTTGGTCCTTGAGCAAGGTCACGTACATTCAATGTCACTGCAACATGGGGTACGCTGGCAAGGAAATTGTCATACCTACTTGGCTGATGGCTCCCAGCATCTCCCCCCTTCTGATTAATTAAACAACAAGCAATGTGGCTTAAGGACCGTGCCTGGTAGGTTGTCCAATTCAACATATGGTTCTTACCCGTCATATGAAAACTGACCTTTAGGCGTCACCCTCCTGTCTTAGGTTGATACCACTGCAATTGAATCATACCCGTCACTGACTACCGGTCCAGCATACAGCCATACTTGTGGATAGGTCTATGCACCAGTGTGGGGGTGAGGTTCTTTGCCTCACCTCTGTTGGCCCCCAAATTTGGCCTTGGTGCCAGTGGGGGAGTGAGGTTAATGTGGCTTATGGACCGTGCCTGGTAGGTTGTCCAATTCAACATATGGTTCTTACCTGTCATCGGAAAACTGACCTTTAGGCGTCAGCCTCCTGTCTTAGGTTGATACCACTGCAATTGGATCATACCCGTCACTGACTACCAGTCCAGCATAAGCCATTGGCCCCCAAATTTTAGACCATCACTAGCAGAAGGGAGGAGGATACAGAAATGCCACGACACCAAGCCAATTGACGGTTCCTTGGGAAAAATTGCATCACTGGTGACACCATCAGCAAAGATATGTCAGCACTACCACAATTAACATGGGGTGCGCTGGCAAGGAAATAAAAATTGCATCACTAGTGACACCATCAGCAAAGATATGCCAGCATTACCACAATTCGCTGCACCAAACGATAGTTACATAGTCCAGGGAAGTTCTGCAAGCAGTTCAAAGCAGAGGAATCTATCAATATGTCCATTTCCTCCCAAAATCCGTTTCCTCCCAAAGTAAGTTGACTCTTTGATTGAGCATTACTTGTTGAGTTCTTCACCGGCACTGGGATGGAGATAGGAATTCTGGCAATGATGCTAAAGAGACATTATCCTGAAAAGAATTATTAAATATAATGAAAAGGAAAGGTGAAAGTAAACAAACAGATCTGTTAACCTACTTTAAAAACAATCCTTAACAGCTTTTTACCTAATTTAAATTAGTAAACAAACAGATCTGTTAACCACCTTTAAAAACAATCCTTAACAGCTGTTTACATAAATTAAATTAAACCATTTAAATCACGTGAATAAAAAAAATAATAATAATTCGGATCCATTTTTTTCATGAGCGCTCCTCATATAAGAAATATGGACATACGCACATACAGACATACAACACAAAACACAAGAGTGTACACAAACGTACAACACATAAGAAAATAGTAAAGGCCTTGTAGCTTTACCTAGGTGAAATCTCCATTGCAATGTTTAAAAACTCCACAGTCAAAAAATAAAACTGATCAGAAAAACATTAACCTAGGTTTGTATGAGCTCAAAAAATAAAAATAGAACCTTATGATGTGGAAAAATGCAATAATAAAATAGCTATTGAAAAAAGCATCCTGGGTAATCACTGTCACAGATGTAAGAATGGCCAAGCTGGAGTTCTGGATATCAGCTGTTATGGATTTGAGTCAAATCATCTTCTTTTCGATCTGTAGAAACTGTTTTAGTTAATCTCTCTGGAATCCATATGGGCTGCTGTTCTCCCTGTGGAAAAACACAAACAGACCCCCGACTCCAGACAATCACTAGGTCAGGACCTTTCCATTGTCCGTTAGAATATCTTTCCAAAGTAAATTAGGCTTATGTACATTTTTTGGATACATATGCCTTTCCGCAGCACTAAGTCCTGATGAATCCAAATTTAAAAAGTTTAGAGTAAAAAGCGTTATTTTAAGTTTATCTTTGGGGGATATATACCCCCTTCCAATTCCCTGTTTTTGCTTTAATAAGTATGTTTTAATAGTTTGATGAGCTCTTTCAACTGTGCCTTGTCCCTGTGGATTGTATGGGTTTCCTGTTATATGAGTAATACCAAATGATGAGCAAAATTGTTTAAAAGAGGTAGAGGTATAGCCAGGACCATTATCGGTTTTTAACTGTTTAGGAACACCCACAGTGCCAAATTTTGTAAGCAATGAGCTATAACATCTTTAGTTTTTTCTCCGGCATGAAGGGAGCCCATCAAAAATCCAGAAGAAGTATCGACTGTAACGTGTAAATATTTTAATTTTCCAAATTCTGGCAAGTGTGTGACGTCCATCTGCCAAATATGGTTAGGTATCAGTCCTCTAGGATTGACTCCAAGATTAACTTGTGGTAAAAATGTCACACAATTTTGACATTGTTTTATTATATGTCTGGCTTGTTCCTTAGTTATTTTAAAACACTTTTGTAAAGTATTAGCATTAACATGAAACCTTTTATGAAAATTTGTAGCTTCTTCAAATGTAGAGAAAATATGTATGTCATGTGTAGTTTTATCTGCTAAATCATTGCCTAAACTAAGGGCTCCAGGCAATCCTGTATGTGCCCTAATATGTCCTATAAAGAATGGATCTTTTCTGTCCCAGATTAGACTTTGTATAGTGGAAAACAAAGAGAAAACAGTAGAAGAAGGGGAAATCCTACCAGCATCTTCAAGAGATACTATAGCATTAACTACATACTGACTATCAGAAAATAAATTAAATACAGAATCTTTAAACATCAAAAAGCTTGTAAAACTGCATTAAGCTCTACCTTTTGAGCTGATTGTTTGGGTACTAAAAATGTAAAAGTTTGATCAGGGGTAACTACTGCTGCTGTACCATTATTTGACCCATCAGTGAATATATTTGGAGCACTCATGATAGGTGTTTTTCTTGTCATTTTAGGAAAAACTACAGGATGCTTAGACCAAAAAGACAACAAAGGATTAGATGGTAAATGATTATCAAATGTAACATTAGATTTACACATGATTATTGCCCAAGTATTTAACTCATTAGCTAACTCATCAATTTGATCCATAGTATATGGAGTAATAATTTTATTGGGAGAAATTCCAAACACTCCCTTTGCTGCTTTTATTCCTTTGAGTATTAATTGTCCTACAGCTTCAGGATACCTAGTAAGAATAGTGTTAGGAGAATAAGATAAATGTATCCACAATAATGGACCTTCTTGCCAAAATACTCCTGTAGGAATATTTTTTTTTGTTGGTAGTACAATAAATAATAAAGGCAAACTTATATCAATTCTATCCAAACGTATGTTTTCCATATATGTTTCAATAATTTTTAATGCCTTTCTTGCTTTAGGAGTTAACATGCAGGGTGAATTTGGATCTGATGGACCTTTTAGAATATCAAATAAAGGTCCCAATTCTCCTGTTGGTATACCTAGATAAGGCCTTATCCAATTTATGTCTCCCAATAACTTTTGAAAGTCGTTAAGTGATTTGAGTTGATCTACTCGTATTTGAATTTTTGGTGGATGGACCATGGTTGAGGATAGTAGAACTCCTAAATAATTAATTGGAAAATTTAATTGTACTTTATCTATTGCTATCTCTAGATTATAATTTTTAATAAGTTTGTAATTGTGGCATAACATTCCAGCAATATGTTTTTATGTTTATGTGCCAATAATACATCATCCATATAGTGAAATATTTGTAGTTCAGGATTTTGATTTCTAAGTGGCTGGATTGCTTTGTTAACATATATTTGACACATAGTTGGACTGTTAGCCATCCCTTGAGGGAGTACTTTCCATTCATATCTTTGATCAGGACCTTCATGATTTAATGCAGGGATAGTAAATGCAAAACGTGGACTATCCTTGGGATGAATTGGAATTGAAAAAAAAAAAAAACAATCTTTAATAACTATAGCTAAAACATGCCAGGTTTTTGGCAAAGCAGACAATTGAGGAATCCCTGATTGAGCAGGTCCCATAATAACCATCACATTATTAATGGCTCTTAAATCTTGCAATAATCTCCATTTACCAGACTTCTTTTTGAGGACAAAAATGGGAGTATTATGGGGAGATATGGAAGGTTGTATATGTCCTTCCACTAATTGTTGTTTGACCAGATCATGGGCTACTTGTGTCTTTTCTTTTGTCAGGGGCCACTGAGGAACCCACACTGGTCTTTCTGATTTCCAAGTAATTTTGATTGTCTCAGTGGCCCTTTCTGAAAATCCAACCCATGTCTGTCTGTTCCTTGATCTATTTGTACTGGTGCTGCTATAACTTGCCCTTGTTTTCCTAATGTTTTTTCTTTCCTAAAGCCTTGTCTAGCCCTAGTAATGGGTGCATTAGGATTGATGTTATTTGTTAATGTCAAACCTAATTGATCTAGGACATCTCGTCCCCATAAATTTATAGGAAGATGATCCAATACATATGGCTGTATAGTTCCTTCACATCCTTCAGGATCCTTCCAATCTAATATCATAGATCTTCTATTGGGATTAGTCGCCACTCCTAGGCCTCGAAGCGTTTGAGTGGCTTGTTGTAATGGCCAATGTTTTGGCCATTCTTGACGAGATATGATGCTAAGGTCAGCCCCTGTGTCCAGTAGCCCATTAAACTCATGACCTTGAATATTTAGTTTTAGCATTGGGCGATAATCTAAATTTAAAGACAACATAGCCCAATCTACACCTGTGGAGCCTAATCCCCTGGAACCTCTTTCTACACTATGACTAGGAAATTTATTATGTAGGCTGGGTATTATTTAATTAATTACTGATATACCTCTTGGAGAACTAGCTATAATTTTTATTTCACCTACATAATCGGGATCAATTACCCCAGGACTTATCATAAGTCCTTTTAATGTAGATGAACTACGTCCCAATAATAAGCCTACTGTTCCTTGGGGAAGAGGTCCTTTTACTCCTGTGGGAATGATTTGAACTCCCATCTCTGGAGTTAATACTGCTCTGGCAGAGGCGCAGATGTCCAACCCTGAGCTCCCTCGGGTTTGTCTGATGAGGGATTTAATGGACAATGTGTCCTGGGCACTACCCTGATGGTGTTGCTGGGATCCTCCTCTGCCCCGTATATTTGTGGTTGTGGGCCCCGGAGCATTGGGCCCCCCTGTCCATTTTTTGGCAATGGAGCCTGATGCCTTTCTCCATGATATCGTGGATAAATACCTGGTCTTTGTCCGTTTTTTGATAAGGGAGTACCCTCTTTGGTGGTTTGAGAACGGCATTCATTAGCCCAATGTCTCCCTCTACGGCATCGTGGGCAAATACCCGGTATTCTATTCCTTTGATACCTACTTTTGTTAAACCCTCCTCCTATGGGGCAATTTCTTTTAAAATGTCCTTTTTGTTCACAATCATAGCATGTTTTTTCCTGGCATCTAAAGCCTGTTGTACTGCAGCTGCCAAGACTTGCCCTTGTTCATTAATATCTCTACATAATTTAATATATGTGTTTAAATCTTCATGTCTCCATGGTCTAATAACCTCTCTGCAGCAACGATTTGCTTGGTCATAAGCCAGTTGATTTATTAATGGCATTGCTTGTTCTGTATCCCCAAAAATTTTGGCAGCCGTTTGAATTAGCCTATCTACAAAGTCAGCGTAAGGTTCATTAGCTCTCTGTATTACCTTAGATAGCTGACCTTGTAAATCTCCATGTCCTTGTAAAGTCTTCCATGCCCTAACTGCTTCTGCAGCAATTTGTGCATATATAGCAGGATCATATTCAATTTGTTGCCGTTGACCCTCATAAGGTCCTTTTCCTAACAACATATCTAGATTTCTTTGAGGGTAACCGGCTGCTGCATTTCGCCTAGCTGTCTCTGTGCAAAATTCCTCATTTGCAACCTTCCATAACAAATATTGTCCTCCATTTAGTACAGATTTACACATGCTAGCCCAATCTGCTGGCGTCATGTACAAGTTACTAATGGACTCAACCATGCTTACCGTGAAGGGAGCTTGGGGACCATAGGTTGTTACAGCCTCCTTTAACTGCTTCACTGTTTTAAAATCTAAAGCACGGTGAATTCGCTGCCCTCCTGCCTGTTCAAGTACAGGGCATGCTAATCTTTGAGGTCCTGTCTCAGGATCCCATTTATCAACTACGGGGTTTGAGGGCCACTCAGCTGTCTCCATCGGTGGGGCTGTTGTTTGAATTACGCCCTCTTGTGATAAAATGGAGTTAGTAAGAGCCTCCTGTTTGTGGCCTTTTTCCTAACAACCCCTTTTCCTTTAAATTTTCTTCCTCTGTCTTACTAGCTCAAGAGACCTTCTCTTTTGTTTGATCTAAAATGTCTTTCTCCATGGTCTGAACCTCTAACAATTTACTTAACATCTTTTCGGTTTGTTTTTTACTAATTTCTAATCTACTATAAAGATAACACAATCCAATAAGATAGCACAAAACAAAGCCGAAACTGAATGAAACAAAAACGGAATAAAAAATCGTTGTATCAATTTTCTCTTCCTCAGGGCCGACAAACTTCAAACCTTTAGTCAACCATTTTTTCCAGTTTGCCTGAGAAATTTCTAGGGATAGGCAGCTTGAAACAAAAACAAGATAAATCAAAACAATAACACATTGTTTTTTGAGTTGGTCACCCATTCTTTCGCTCTTCCTCAGGGGCGAGCAATTTCACTTACCTCCAAGCTTTAGACGTTCCCCGTACGAGCTGCCAAATGCCGCAGTCTGGCTGGGCACAAATGCTGCAGTCTGGCTGGGCACACAATCACGAGCCACCACACAGCTTGTAGATTCAAACAGCAACTCTTTATTCCTGAACTCACACCAGCCGTCTACAATCATGTTCTGGGGAAATCCACATTCTCTCCCCAAATCCACCTCCACTGGGCTTCTATCTCCAAAATATATTGTCTGAATCCCGTGAGAACTCAAGGGAAACTCAGGCAGCAGGATACGCCCTATTCCCAGCAGGAATAATCTTAAACCTTAAACCTGGAACCTAAACTGGGAACGCCCTAAACACGATTATCTTAAAACCGGGAACACCCTAATCTGCCTTGGTCCTTGAGCAAGGTCACGTACATTCAATGTCACTGCAACATGGGGTACGCTGGCAAGGAAATTGTCATACCTACTTGGCTAATGGCTCCCAGCAATTAACAGTAACACTAACCCTAACCCTATCACTAACCCTAAACCTAACCCTAACCCTAACTGTAACACTAAACCTAAACCTAACCCTAACCCAAACACTAACACTTACCCTAAACCTATCCTTAGCCTTAACACTGTCCAAAACCCAAAACCTAACATTAACTCTAACACTAAACCTATACCGAAAACTAATTTTAACCCTAACACAAAACCTAAATCTAACCCTACTACTAACCCTCAACCTAACCCAAATTCTAACCCTAACCCTAACACTAACCTAAACCCTAAACCTAACACTAACTTTAAAACTAAATCTAAGCCTAAACAGAACCCTAACCCTAAACCTTACACTATCATTAATGCTAACTCTAACACTAACCTTATCCCTAACACTAAACCTAACCCTAAACCTAACCGTAACACTAACCCTAATACTAACCCTAAACCAAAAACTAACACTAACCCTAAACCTATCCCTAGCCTTAACAGTATCCCCAACCCCAAACTTAACACTAACACTAAACCTATATCTGAACCTAAACCTAACAATAACACTAAACATAAATCTAGTCCTACTACTAACCGTAAACCTAACTCAAATTCTAATCCTAACCCTAACACTAATGCTAACCCTAACCCTAACCATTACCCTAATACTAACCCAAACACCAATCCTAACCCAAACCCAAACCATAACACTAATGCTAATACTAACTTTTTCACAAACCCTAACCCTTATCTTAACCCTAACACTAACCATAATCCTAACCCTAACTTTAATACTACCACTAACACTAACTGTAAACCTAACAATAACCCTAACCCTTAAACTAAACCTAACCCTAACCCGAATGCTAATACTAACTCTAAACCTAACCCTATCCCTAAACCTACCCCTAACCTTAAACCTAAACCTAACACTATCCCTAACACAAACATTAATCCTAACCCTAACCCTAACCCTAAACCTACACATATCCCTAACACGAACCCTAACCCTACCTTAACCCTAAATCTAACCCTAACCCTAGCCCTAACCCAAGCACTAACCCTAAACCTAATGCTAACCCTAACAATAAACCTAAACCTAAATCAAACCCTAAAACTAACCCAAACCATAAACCTATCCCTAACATTAACACTATCCCAAACCTTAACCTTAACCTAACTCTAACCCTAACCCTGAACCTAACCCTAACCTGAATGCTAATACTAACCCTAAACCTCACCCTATCCCTAACCCAAACCCTAAACCTAAACCTAACACTAAACCTAACCCAAATATTAATCCTAACCATAAACCTAAACCTAAACTTAATACTAAACCTAAACATAACCCTAACCCAAAACCTAACCCTAACTCTAACCATAAATTTAACAGAAAACTTAACTTTTACCATAACCCTAAAAAAAAAACATAACCCTAAACCTAACCCAATGACTAACCGTAAACTTAATGCTAACCCTAACACTAAACCTAACCCTATCACTAACACTAACCCTAACCCTAACCCTAACACTAACCCTAACCCTTATCCTAAATGTAAGCCTAAACTTATCCATAACCAAAACACAAAACCTAACCCTAATCCTAATACTAACCCCAAGAAAACCCTAGCCCTAACCCTAACCCTAACACTAACAGGAACACTAAAACTAACCCTAACCCTAAACTTAAACATAATACTAACCATAACCCTGACACAAAACCTAATGCTCACCATAATCCGAAACCTAACCTAACCCTAAACCTAAACCTAACCTAAAACTTACCCTAAAACTAACACTAAAACTAATCTTAACCTAAATCTAACGATAACCCTAACAATAAACTTAACCATAAACCTAAACCTAAATCCAACCCTAACACAAACCTTAACCCTTACCCTAACCCAAACCTAATCCTAACCCTAACTTGAATCCTAACCATACACACAACCCTAACTTTAACCCGAACCCTCACTCTAACACAAACCCTAACATGATCCCTAACACTAGTCCTAACCCTAACCTTATCCCTAAACCTAAAACTACCCCTAAACCTAACCCTAACAATAAAACTAACTCTATCTATAACCCTAACTGTAACCATAACACTTACTCTAACCCTAACTCTAACCATAATCCTAAACAAAACCTAACCCTCACCCTAACCCTAACACAAACCCTAACAATAACCTTAACCCTATTTCTAACAATAACCCTAACCCTAAATCTAAACATAAAACTATCACTAACAATAAACCTAACCCAAATATGAACCCTAATTCTAAACCTAACCATAACCCTAACATGAACCCTAAACTTAACCCTAACCCTAACACTAACAATAAACTAACCCTAAACCTAATCCTAACGCTAACACTAAACCTAAACCTAACTATAATCATAACCCTAACCCTAACCCAGACACAAACCCTAACCCAAACCATAACTCTAACCCTAACCTAACCATAATGCTAACCCTTACCTAAACCTCACCCTAATCCTAACCTTAAAAATAGCCCTAACACTAACCCTAATCCTAACACTAACACGATCCCTTAACCTAACAATTTCACTATGCCCAACCCTGACCTAAACTGTAACCCTAAACGTAAGCCTAAACCTAAACCTAACCCTAACCTTAAACTTAACACTAACCCTAACCCTAACCCTTACTCTAACCCAAACCTAACCCTAACCCTAAACCTAACCTTAACATGAATCCTAACAATACACGTAAACCTTACTCTAACCCAAAACTTCACTGTAACACACAACCCAACACTAACCCTAAAACTATCCCTAAAGTTAACACTAACCCTAACCCTAACGTTATCACTAAACCTAAAACTAACCCTGTACCTAACACTAACACTAACACTAACTCTAACTGTAACACTAACCCTAACCCTAATGTTTACACTTACCCTAAACCTAACCCTTACCATAAACCTAACATGAACCCTAACCCTAACCCTAACCCTAACACGAATTCTAACACTAACCGTAACTCTATCCCTAGCACTAACCAAAACCCTAAACCTAAACTATCAATAACTCTAAACCAAACCCTAACATGAACCCTAATTCTAAACCTAACCATAATTCTAACACGAACCCTAACCCTAACCCTAACACTAACCCTTAGCATAATCCTAACCCTAACACTAAACCTAACCCTAACCCTAAACCTAATGCTAACCCTAACACTAACTCTAAGTCTAACCTTCAATCTAATCCTGACCCTAACCCTAACCCTAACCCTAACCCTAACCCAAACACAAACCCTAACCCAAACCATAACCTAACCCTAACCTAACCATATTGCTAACCCTTACCTAAACTTAACCCTAATCCTAACCCTAACAATAGCCCTGACACTAACCCTAATCCTAACATTAACATGCACCCTAAACCTAACCATTCCACTAGGCTCAACCATGACCCAAATCCTAACCCTAAGCCTAACCTAAACCTAACCCTAATCTTAATGCTAACAATAACCCTAAACCTAAACCTAACACGAAACCTAACCCTAACCATAACCCTAACCCTAACAAGAACACTAACATGAACATTAACCCTAACACTAACCCTAACCCTAACACTAACACTAATCCTAAACTTAATCCTAACACTAACACTAAACCTAAATAAGCTTAATTCCAATACTAAATCTAACCTTAACCCTAACCCTAAGAAAAACCCTAATCCAAACCATAACCCAGACCCTAATATAAACCTAATCCTCACACTTACCTAAACCTAACCATAACCATAATCCTAATCCAAACACTAAACCTAATCCTAATGGAAACCCAAACACTAACCCTCACTCTAACCCTAACACTAAACTTGTCACTAACCCTAAAACTATCCCTAACCCTAACCTAAGCTTAACACTAACTGTAACCCTAACACTAAGACATAACCTAACCCTAAACCTAACCCTAACCTTAACATGAGTCCTAACCCTAACCCTAACCCTAAACTAAAATAACCATTACCCTAAACCTAAATTTAACACTAACTCTCACGCTACCCTAACCCTAACCGTAAATTTAACACTAACTCTCATGCTACCCTAACCCTAACCCTAAACCTAACAATAACCCTAACACTAACTAAACACTAACCATAACCCTCACTCTAAGCCTTACCCTAAACCTAACACTGACCCTAACTCTAATCCTAAAACTAAATCTAAAAATAAACCTAAAATTAACCATAAACCTGAACCTTACACTAACCATAATCCTAACCATAACATGAACCCTAACCCTAACCTTAACTCTAACTTAACCCTAAACCTAACTCTAACCCTAACCTTAACCCTAACCTAAACCTAACTCTAACGCTAATCCGAACCCTAACTCCAATTGTAACTGTAAACCAAACCATAACCCTATCAGTAAACCTAACACAAAACATAACCCTAACACTAACACTAATTCTAACACTAACCCTAACCGTAACTCTAACCCTAACCCTTACCCTAACACAAAACCTAACCCCAACCCTAACCCTAAGACTAACCCTAACCCTAAACCTAACACTACCCTAACCCTAACCCTAACCCTAAATCTAAAACTAAC
The DNA here is from genome assembly GCF_021218885.2 of Marmota monax. Lineage (NCBI taxonomy): Eukaryota > Metazoa > Chordata > Mammalia > Rodentia > Sciuridae > Marmota > Marmota monax. The sequence continues at coordinate 105,271 of NW_026692338.1, read as the reverse complement.
CCTAATCCTAAACCTATTACTAGCCTTAACACCTAACCCTAACACTAATCCTAATGCTAAAACTAACACTAACCATATCACTAAACTAACACTAACCCTACACATAAACCTAATCCTAACACAAACCCTAACCCTAACCCTAGCCCTACCACTAATCCTGACCCTAACCCAAACCCTAACCTTAACACTAACACCAAACCTAACGCTAAACCTAACACTAAAACTAACTAAAACACCAAACCTAACCCATAACCCTAACTTTAAATCTATCACTAATTCTAACCCTAAACCTAAATCTAACACTAAACCTAAACCTAATCCTAAACCTAACACTAAACCTAACCCTAACCCTAACCCTAACACTAACCAAGACACTAACACTAACAATAACTTTAAACCTAACTGTAATCCTAAACCTAACCCTAAAGCTAACTGTTACCTAATCCTAACATAATGCTTAAACTAACAATAACCTGACACTAACACTAACCCTAATCTAACACGAACCGTAACCCTAACCATTCCACTAAGCCTAACCCCAAGCTAAACTCTAACACTAACTCTAACACTAACACTAAAGTTTAATTCTAAACCTAACCCTAACCCTCACTTTTACTTAACCCTAACCCTAACTCTAACAGAAACTCTAACCCTAAACCAACCCTAAAACTACCCTAAACCTATCCCTAACCCTAACCTTAACCTAACACACACCCTAACACTAACCCTACACTAACTCTAACTGTAACCCTAAACTTAACCCCCACTCTTACCCTAACCATAATCCTTACCCTAACACTAACCAACCCTATTCCTAACCCTAAAAGGAACCTTAGCCCTAACCCTAAACCTAACCCAACCCTAACATTAACCCTAACATAAACCTATACCTAACACTAACATGAACCTTAACACTAACAGTAACACTAACACATAACATAAACTTGACTGTAACCCTAACACAAAACCTAACCCTAACCCTAACACTAAGCCTAACCCTAACTGTAATACTAACTCTAAACCTATCCCTAATCCTAATCCTAACACAAACCCTAACCCACACCATAACACAAACCCTACTAACCCTAACTCTAACGCTTACCTAACACTAACCCTAATCCTAACTTTAACACTAACCCTAAACCCAACCCTAACACGAACCCTAAACCCAAACATACAACTAACCCTAACCCTCACACAAAACCTAACCCCAAACCTAAAACTAATGCTAACACTAACATTAACCCTAAACCTAATAGAAACCCTAAACCTAACTCTAACCCTAACCCTAATCCTAACCCTAACAATAACCCTAACCCTAACCCTCAACTAACCCTAACCCTAAACCTAATACTAACCCTAACCCTAACACTAACACTAACTCTAAATGTAACTATATCCCTAACCCAAACACTAACAGTTACATTTGACTTAACCTTAACTCTAAAACTAACCGTAACCCCAACAAAACCCTAAACTTAACATGAACCCAAACACTTACCATAACCCTAAACCTAACAGGAACCCTAAACTAAAAATAAGCTAATCCTAACCCTAACCCTAAAACTTACCCTAACCCTAACCCTAATACTAACTTTAACCTAACCCTAAACCTCACCTACCCTAAACTTAAAGTAACCCTAACCCTATTTCTAACCATAACCCTAAACCTAAACATAACCCTAACAGTAACCCTAACACAAACCCTAACCCTAACCCAAACACTAACCATAAACCTAATCCTAGCCCTAACACTAACCATAATTTTACACTAACATTAATTATAACCATAACCCTAAGCATAACCCTAAACTTTAACCTAACCCTAACTGTAACTCTAGCACTAACTTTAACCCTAACCCTAACACTAAACCTAACCTTAACCCTAAGAGTAACACAAAATCTAACCCTAACCAGAACCCTATCTTTATTCTAACTGTAACCCTAAACCTAACTTAACACTAAACTTAACGCTAACCCTAACCCTAACCCTAAACTAACCCTATCCATAACACTAACCCTAACAGTAACAATAACCCTATCACAATACCTAAACCTTATCCTAACCCAAACACTAACCTTAAACCTAACTCTGACACTAACCAAAACACTTAACCTAACCCTATTTTTAATCCTAATTATAACACTAGCCCTAAACCTAAACATAAACCAAAAACTATCACTAACCCTAAACCAAACCCTAACACGAACCCTAATCCCAAATTTAAGCATATTCCTAACACGAACTCTCACCATAACACTAACCCTGACACTAAATATAACCCTAATACTAACACTAACCCTAATCCTAAACATAACCTTAAACATAACCCTAACAATAACCCTAAGCCAAACATAAACCCTAACCCAAACCACAACCCTAAAACTAATGTAACCATAAAGCTAAGCCTTACCTAAACCTAAGCCTAATCCTCACCCTAACAATAGACCTAACACTAAACCTAATTGTAACACTAACACAAACCCTAACACTAACCATTCCACTAAGCCCAACCCTCATCCAAAAACTAATGCTAAGCTAAGACTAAACCTAAATCTAAACCTAACCCTAACACTAACATTAACACTAACTCTAAACCTAACACAAACCCTATCCCAAACCATAACCCTGACCATAAACTAACCCTGACCCTCACCTTTACCTAAACCTAACTACTAACCCTAACCCAAACACTAACCTTTACCTAACCGAACCCTAACCCTAACCCTAACACTAACCCTAATCTTAAATCTAAATGTAACCTTAACCCTAACCATAATATTTACCTTAACACTAACACTAACACGAATCTTAACCCTATCCCTAACCCTAAAATTAACACTAACCCTAAGACTAAACTTAACCCAAACCCTAACAAAAACCATAACACTAACCCTAAAACTGTACCCTAAACCTAACAGTAACCCTTACTCTAACTCTAACCCTAACAAAGCTCTAACCCTAACCCTAACCTTAAATCTAACCCTAAATCTAACCCTAACACAAACCACAACCCAAACCATAACCCTAACCCTAACCTCTCACGAATGTTGACAGTTCATTAACACTAACATTTTTTCTAACCCAATCACTAACCCTAACACTAATCCTAACATGAACCGTAACCCTAACCCTACTACTGAACCTAAGCCTCAGCTAAACCCTAACGCTAACCCTAATACTAACCTGAAACCTAACCCTAACCTTAACATTAACACTAAACCTAACCATAACCATAACCCTAAACCTAACACTAACCCTAACCCAAACACTAATCCTAACCCTAACTCTAACCCTAAACCTAAACCTAACACTAACCCTAAATGTAACACTAACACGAATCCTAATGCTAACACAAACGGTAAATTTAACATGAACTTTAACAAGTACCCTAACCCTAACATTAAACCTAACCCTAATCTAAACCCTAACACTAAACCTAACCCTAAAACTTATCCTAACACTACCTCTAACCCTAACCCTAATCCTAACAAAAACCCTAATCCAAACCATAACCCTGACTCTTATCTAAACCTAATCCTGAAGATGGCGGCGAAGGGAGAGCATTACCCCCGTGTACCGCGTTACTGTGAGGGAGAATGACGAGTTAGAACGGCTAAAAGCTATCTCGCTAGGAATTTCCAGCAAAATTGGGGTGCTCCAAAACCTAGAAGAAGGATTTCCATCGCATGAGGATCAGCTATGTGGGCTCAAATGCAAGAGATTTGTCCACACAGAGGGTCCCGCTGCTTATTCAGCAAATCGCCCCGCGGCTAGAGTCTGTGGTGCGCACTGGGAAATGAGGAGATAGCAACACAAAAATACAGCACTGCAGTTTCTGCAGGCTTCTGCCAGCTATGCAATCACCATACTCAGTGCTGAATTCTGGGGTTTGAGACGGGGGAAGGAAGTGGTCCAATTCGGTTCTCCACACCGGTTAGACCACAGAGGAAGCCAGCGGCCACCATCTTGGAGAGCTGATGTCACCATCCCTGTTTTTGACTGATCGCAGCTCATTCAGCCATAGAACAGGTAATTTCAGGCTGCCATTCACCTGGGCTCGCAGACAAATTACTCAGGCTCAGTGCTAAATAACCCGTGGACTGCTTCTTGGAGCCTGCTCCTATCAGAACATACACTGAGCACGGAGTGGCCGAATTCCAGCTCCCAGAACTGCTCTGGCCCAGGGATAAAGAACCCACAGAAACTGCTTCTCGGTCTGGGTTCTGCTGAATACTGTGGAGGTAAATACCAACCGAGCCTTCATAGGCAGTGGCAACAGGACTGAGACGGGGCTTGTGAGGGCCAGTTAGGACTCATCTGTTGCTTTGGTCACCCGGCAAATGGAACGAAATGCTGCCATTTGCATGGGATAGCAACATGGCAGAGATCTGATGTCATCAGAAAGTGGAAGAGGAGAGAACGTCATCGATACCAGCGGCGACAGAAACAGTTGGTCTCCTGGTAAAGAAAGTGAGTTACAAACACCCGAGTCTCTCTCACTTTGTCATCAAGCCAGAGGGGCAGAGCAGAGCCGCCACCCGAGCCCGCATGGTAGGCAGACCTGCGACTGACCAGCATAACAGGCCCAGCGGTCCGTGGGCATGGTTGGAGGGGCAGGGCAGAGCCGCCGCCCATGCCTGCAAGGAAGGCAGACCTGCGACAGACCGGCAGATCAGGCCCAGCGGCCTGCCGGCGTGGTACACACGTCACCCCAATTGGAGTAGGGGCAGAGAAGAGCCTTCGCCTATGCCCAGATCAGGCCTAGCTGCCCGCTGTCGTGGTAATCATGTAACCCCAATTGGAGTAGGGGAAGAGCAGAGCAGCCACCCGCGACTGCAAGGTAGGCAGACCTGCAACAGACCGGCAGATCAGGCCCAGCAGCCTGCCGGCGTGGTACACACGTCACCCCAATTGGAGTAGGGGCAGAGCAGAGCTGCCACCTGTGCCCAGAAGGTAGGCAGACTGCGACCAACTGGTGGAACAGGCCCAGCGGCCGGCCAGTGTGGTAGTCACGTCACCCCAATTGGAGTAGGAGCAGAGCAGAGCCTTCGCCCGCGTCCAGAACAGGCCCATAGGTCCGTGGGTTTGGTAGACAAGTAACACCAATTGGAGGAGGGGCAGAGCAGAGCCACTGCACGCACCTGCAAGGTAGGCAGACCGCTGCCCGACCCTGCAAGAGAGACTTTTCAACTATACAAGAGCAATATAAATATATAGGGGGAATTTTTTTCAAAAACACAACAGTTTCACCAAGCAGAAAGAAACACAAGCAGTATGAAAAGACAAGGAAAGAAAGGACCACAAGCAATGCAGGTCAACTCAACTTTAGAAGAGGTAACAGCTGCAGCAGATGGAATGTCAGATAAAGAATTCAGGATATACATGCTTCATATGATCTGGAGTCTCAAGGAAGACATTACACAGCAAAATCAGACAATGAAAGATCACTTTGACAATGAATTACACAAACAAATCCAGGAAGCAAAAGATCAACTATACAGGGAGATAGAGGTTATAAAAAACAAACAAACAGAAGTCCTAGAAATGCAGGAAGCAATAAACCAACTGAAAAACTCAATTGAGAATACTACCAGCAGAGTAGAACACTTAGAAGATAGAACATCAGATAATGAAGACAAAGTATTTCAACTTGAAAAGAACATAGACAGCTCAGCAAGATTGTTAAGAAACCATGAGCAGAACATCCAAGAAATATGGGAAACATAAAGAGAACAAACTTAAGAGTCATTGGGATACAGGAAGGTATAGAGGTTCAAACCAAAAGAATGAACAATCTATTCAATGAAATAATATGAGAAAACTTCCCAGAATTGAAGAATGAGACAGAATCCCAAATCCTAGAAGCCTACAGGACGCCGAATGTGCAAAATCATAAGAGATCCACACCTAGACACATTATAATGAAGATGCCCAACATACAGAATAAGGAGAGAATTTTAAAAGCTACAAGAGAAAGGAAGCAGATTACATTTAGGGGTAAGCCAATCAGGATAACAGCTTATCTTTCAACACAGACTCTGAAAGCCAGAAGATCTTGGAATAACATATTTCAAACACTGAAAGAAAATGGGTTCCAACAAAGAATTGTGTATCCAGCGAAATTAAGCTTCAGGATGGAAGATGAAATTAAAACCTTCACGATAAACAAAAGTTAAAAGAATTTGCAGCTAGAAAACCATCCCTTCAAAACATCCTCTGCAAAACATTACAGGAAGAGGAAATGGAAAATAACAATGAAAACCAACAGTGGGAGGTAGGACAGTAAAAGGGGGAAAAAGAATCAAAGAGGAAAACAAACCATGTTTAGTAATATAAATAAACAAATATGGCTGGAAGAACAACCCATATCTCAATAATAACCCTAAATGTTAATGGATTAAACTCACCAATTAAGAGACACAGGCTAGTAGAATGGATCACAAAACAAGACCCAACAATATGCTGCCTAAAGGAGACGCATTTGATAGGAAAAGACATACATAGGCTGAAGGTGAAAAGTTGGGAAAAATCATATCACTCATATGGACTTCAGAAACAAGCAGGAGTGTCCATACTCATATCAAATAAAATAGATTTCAAGCCAAAGTTAATCAAAAGGGATAAAGAGGGACACTACATACTGCTCAAGGGAACCATACGACAACAAGACATAACAATCATAAATATATATGCCCCAAACAATGGTGCAGCTATGTTCATCAAACAAACTATTCTCAAGTTCAAGAGTCTAATAGACCACCATACAATAATCATGGGAGACTTCAACACACCTCTCTCACCACTGGACAGATCTTCCAAACAAAAGTTGAATAAGGAAACTATAGAACTCAATAACACAATTAATAACCTAGACTTAATTGACATATATAGAATATACAACCCAACATCAAGCAGTTAAACTTTTTTCTCAGCAGCACATGGATTCTTCTCAAAAATAGATCATATATTATGTCACAGGGCAACTCTTAGGCAATATAAAGGAGTAGAGATAATACCATGCAATTTATCTGATCATAATGGTATGAAACTGAAAATCAACGATAAAAGAAGGAAGGAAAAAGCATACATCTCTTCTAGAGTGAACAATAGCTTACTGAATGATCAATGGGTTATAGAAGACATCAAGGAGGAAATTAAAAAATTCTTAGAGATAAATGAAAACACAGACACAACATATCAGAATCTATGGGACACATTGAAAGCAGTTCTAAGAGGAAAATTCATTGCTTGGAGTTCATTCCTTAAAAAGAGAAAAAAAACAACAACAAATAAATGATCTCATACTTCATCTCAAAATCCTAGAAAAAGAAGAGCAAAACAACAGCAAAAGAAGTGGAAGGGAAGAAATAATTAAAATCAGAGCTGAAATTAATGAAATCGAAACAAATGAAACAATTGAAAAAATTGACAAAACTAAAAGTTGGTTCTTTGAATAAAGGAACAAAATCGACACACCCTTAGCCATGTTAATGAAGAGAAGAAGAGAGAAAACTCAAATTACTAGCATATGGGATGAAAAAGGCAATATCACAACAGACACTTCAGAAATACAGAAGATAATCAGAAATTATTTTGAATCCTTATACTCCAATAAATTGGAAGATATTGAAGGCATCGATAAATTTCTTAAGTCATATGATATGCCCAGATTGAGTCAGGAGGATATAGACAACCTAAACAGACCAATATCAATTGAGGAAATAGAAGAAACAATCAAAAGACTACCAACTAAGAAAAGCCCAGGACCGGATGGGTATACAGCAGGGTTTTACAAAACCTTTAAAGAGGAACTAATACCAATACTTTTCAAGCTACTTCAGGAAATAGAAAAAGAGGGAGAACTCCCAAATTCATTCTACGAGGCCAACATCACCCTGATTCCTAAACCAGAGAAAGACACTTCAAAGAAAGAAAACTACAGACCAATATCTCTAATGAACCTAGATATAAAAATCCTCAATAAAATTCTAGCGAATCGGATACAAAAACATATCAAAAAAATTGTGCACCATGATCAAGTAGGATTCATCCCTGGGATGCAAGGCTGGTTCAATATACGGAAATCAATAAATGTTATTCACCACATCAATAGACTTAAAAATAAGAACCATATGATCATCTTGATAGATGCGGAAAAAACATTGGACAAAGTACAGCATCCCTTTATGTTCAAAACTGTAGAAAAACTAGGGATAACAGGAACATACCTCAATATTGTAAAAGCAATCTATGGTAAGCCTCTGGCTAGCATCAATCTGAATGGAGAAAAACTGAAGGCATTCCCTCTAAAATCTGGAACAAGACAGGGATGCCCTCTCTCATCACTTCTGTTCAACATATTTCTCGAAACACTTGCCAGAGCAATTAGACAGATGAAAGAAATTAAAGGCATAAAAATAGGAAAAGAAGAATTTAAATTATCACTATTTGCAGCTGACATGATTCTATACCTAGTAGACACAAAAGTGTCTACAAAGAAACTATTAGAGCTAATAAATGAATTCAGCAAAGTGGCAGGATATAAAATCAACACGCATAAATCAAAGACATTCCTTTATATTAGTGACAAATCCTCTGAAATGGAAATGAGGACAACCACTCCATTCACAATATCTTCAAAAAAAATAAAATTGGGAATCAACCTAACAAAAGAGGTGAAATACTTACATAATGAAAACTACAGAAACCTAAAGAGAGAAATAGAAGAAGATCTTAGAAGATAAAAAATATACCCTGTTCATGGATAGGCAGATCTAACATCATCAAAATGGCGATATTACCAAAAGTTCTCTATAGGTTTAATGCAATGCCAATCAAAATCCCAACGGCATTTCTTGTAGAAATAGAGAAAGCAATCATGAAATTCATATGGAATAATAAAAGACCCAGAATAGCAAAAACAATGCTAAACAGGAAGTGTGAATTAGGCGGTATAGTGATACCAGACTTCAAACTATACTACAGAGCAATAGTAACAAAAACAGCATGGTACTGGTACCAAAACAGGCGGGTGGACCGATGGTACAGAATAGAGGACACAGAAACCAATCCACAAAACTACAACTATCTTATATTTGATAAAGGGGCTAAAAGCATGCAATGGAGGAAGGATAGCATCTTCAACAAATGGTGCTGGGAAAACTGGAAATCCATATGCAACAAAATGAAACTGAATCCGTTTCTCTCGCCATGCACAAAAGTTAATTCAAAATGGATCAAGGAGCTTGATATCAAATCAGAGACACGGCGTCTTGCCGCAGTCCGGCTGCAGCAAAATAACAGGGGGGTGACGAGCAACTTGTGTAGATTGATACAGCAGAATTGGGAGCCGTGTATTGCAGGACAGGAGCAGTATTTATACATTCCACACAGCTTATCTAATTAACATAAACTAGATACAGCAGTCAACCAATCAGGAATCTCCACACTTAATGGCTCGCTTTAGTTACTTCTCAAACCACTCCCTCTGGCATTTTGCCAGGCACCATCCAGACTTGTTTATGAACTCTAACATTCCCCTGGCAAAATGCCAGGTGTTATTTTGACTTGTTTACAGACTCTAACAGCGTCTGATAGAAGAAAACCTTGGCTACGATCTACATAATGTGGGGTCAGGCTCCAAATTCCTCAATAGGACCCCCATAGCACAAAAGTTAATAACTAGAATCAACAAATGGGACTTACTCAAACTAAAAAGTTTTTTTTTTTTCAGCGAAAGAAACAATAAGAGAGGTAAATAGGGAGCCTTCATCCTGGGAACAAATCTTTACTCTTCACACTTCAGATAGAGCCCTAATATCCAGAGTATACAAAGAACTCAAAAAATTAGACAATAAGATAACAAATAACCCAATCAACAAATGGGACAAGGACCTGAACAGACACTTCTCAGAGGAGGACATACAATCAATCAACTAGTACATGAAAAAATGCTCAGCATCTCTAGCAGTCAGAGAAATGCAAATCAAAACCACCCTAAGATACCATCTCACTCAAGTAAGATTGGCAGCCATTATGAAGTCAAACAACAAGTGCTGGCGAGGATGTGGGGAAAAGGGTACACTTGTACATTGCTGGTGGGACTGCAAATTGGTCTAGCCAATTTTGAAAGCAGTATGGAGATTTCTTTGAAAGCTGGGAATGGAACCACCATTTGACCCAGCTATTCCCCTTCTCGGTCTATTACCTAAAGACCTAAAAAGAGCATGCTACAGGGACACTGCTACATCGATGTTCATAGCAGCACAATTCAAAATAGGAAGACTGTGGAACCAACCTAGATGCTCTTCAATAGACAAATGGATAAAAAAATGTGGCATTTATACACAATGGAGTTTTACTCTGCATTAAAAAATGACAAAATCATAGAATTTGCAGGGAAATGGATGGCATTAGAGCAGATTATGCTAAGTGAAGGTAGCCAAACCCTAAAAAACAAATGTCAAATGTCTTCTTTGATATAAGGAGAGTAACTAAGAACAAAATAGGGAAGAAGAGCATGAGAAGAAGGTTAACATTAAAGTGGGATGAGAGGTGGGAGGGAAAGGGAGAGAGAAGGGAAATTGCATGGAAATGGAAGGAGACCCTCAGGGTTATACAAAATTTCATACAAGAGGAATTGAGGGGAAAGGGGAAAATAATACAATTGGGAGAAATGAATGACAGTAGAGGGGGTAGAGAGAGAAGAGGTTAGGGGAGGGGAGGGAAGGGGTAAGTGTAGAGGATAGGAAAGACAGCATAATACAACAGACACTAGTATATCAATATGTAAATCAATGGATGTGTAACTGATGGGATTCTGCAATTTGTATATGGGGTAAAAATGGGAGTTCATAACCCAGTTGTATCAAAGTGCGAAATATGATATATCAAGAACTATGTATGGTTTTGAACAACCAACAATAAAAAAATAAATAAACCTAACCCTCACCCTTAACTAAGGCTAACCCTAACCAAAAATCAAACACTAACCATAACCCTAATGAAAACTCCAGCACTAACCCTCACTATAACCCTAACACTAAACTGATCACTAAACCTAACAGTAACACTAACCCTAACAGAAACTTTAGCTAACTCTCACCGTAACCCTAACCCTAACACTAATACTTAACCTAACCCTAAACAAACCCTAACCCTAACATGAATCCTAATCCTAACCCTAACTCTAACACTAACCCTAAACCTATACCTAACCACTACACTATACCTAAATTTAAACCTTACCACAACTCTAAACCTAACCCTAACACTAACCCTAACCCTAACCCTAATACTAGCATTAACCCTAAACTTAACTCTAACCCTAATCCTAACTGTAACCCTAACCCTAATACTTACCCTAACCCTAACACAAACCATAACACTAAGCCTAAAACTAACACTAACCTAAAACCTAACACTAAACCTACCCTTAAATCTAAACCTAACCCTAACCTTAAACCTTACCTAACCCTAACCCTAAACTGAGCAATAACCCTATCCCTAACCCTATCCCTAACACTAACACTAACCCTAACACTAACCCTACAACTTGCCACAACCCTAACCCTGACAATAACCTTAACGCTATACATAACACTAATTCTAAACCTAACCATAACACTAACACTAACACTAACCCTAACCCTACACATAACTCTAAAACTAACCCTAACCCTAACACTATTCTTAAATCTTACCCTACACCTAACCCTGACCCTAACCCTAACATCAACCCTAACACTAATTCTTAACCTAACCCTAATACTAACCGTAACCGTAACCCTAAACCTAACCCTAACCCTACACCTAACCCTAACTCCAACCCTAGTCCAAACCCTAACACAAACCTTAACCAAAATCATAACCCTAACCCTAAACTAACCCTAACCCTTACCCTTACATAACCCTAACCATAACACTAACATTAATTCTAATCAAAACCATAACCCTATCACTAACACTAAGGCTAACCCTAACCCCAAACCTAACACTAAGACTAATCCTAACCCTAACCCTAACACTAACAAAAACATGAACCCTAACTATAACCCTAAATGAAACACTAATCCTAACCCTATCTGTAATACTAACCCAAACCCTAACACTAACACAAAGCTAACCCTAATCTTAACAGAAACTGTAATAATAACACTGTCCATAAAAAAACCCTAACCCTAACCCTAACTACTAACCCTAACCCTAAACCTAACTCTAAAACTAAACCTAAGCCTAACTAGTACCTTAAACATAATCCTAACTTTTACCCTAACACTAACACTAACCCTAACCCAAACCGTAACACTAAACAGAAACCTATCCCTAACCTTAACACTAATCCTAACACTAAACCTATCCCTAACATTAACACTATCCATAAACGAACCCTAACACTAACCCCAACCCTAAACCTAAACCTAACCGTACAACAAACCCTAAACCTTAACCTACCACTAACCATAAACCTAACACAAATTCTAACCCTAACCCTAACACTAAGCCGAACTCTAATTTAAAGCATTGCTCTAATACTAACACTAAAACTAACTGTAACCCTAACCCAAACCGTAAAACTAACCCTAACCCTAACCCTTACACAAACTGTAACCCTAAATTTAACCCTAAAACTAACCCAAAACTTAACCCTAATTTTAACCCTAACACTAACCCTAATCCTAACTCTAAACCTGACACTAACCCTAACCCTAACCCTAAACTTAACCCTAACCCAAACCCTAATACTAACCCTAAATCTCACCCTATCAATAACACTAACCCTAACACTAACACTAAACCTAACACTAACCCTAACCCAAACATTAATTATAACCCTTACCCTAACCCTAAAGACAACACGAAACCTAACCCTAAACCTAAACCTTACACTAACTAAAATCTATCCCTAACATGAACTCTAACCCTAAATCTAACAATAAATCTAACACAAACCCTAACCCTAACCCTCACCCTAACACTAACCATAAGCCTAACCCTAAACTTAAACCTAATCCAACACAATCCCACACCCAAACCCTAAACCTAAACCTAACCTAACCATAATATTAACCCTTACCTAAATCTAACCCTAATCATAACACTAACATGAACCCTAACCCTAATAATTAAACTAAGCCCAACCCTCAACCGACCTTTTACCCTAACCCTAAGACTAAACCTAAAACTAACCCTAACCTTAACATTAACACTAACCCTAAAACTAACATTAACAATAACACTAACTCTATCTCTAACCTTAATAAAAACCCCAACCCAAACCATATCCCTGACGCTAATCTAAGCCTGAACCTCACCCTTACCCAACCGTAACCACTATCCCAAACCCAAATACAAAATTTAACACTTACTGAACTCTAAAACTAACCCAAAAACTAAACCTAACTTTAAAACTAAACCTAACCCTAAACTTAACCATAACACTAACTGTAACTCTAACCCAAACCATAACACTTACCCTAAAACTAACCCTAACCCTAACTCTAAACCTAACCCTAACATGAATCTTAATCCTAACCCTAAAAGTAATTCTAACCCTAATACTAACCCAAACCTTTATCCTAACTTTAATCTAACACTAACCATAATGCTAACCCTAAACCTATACCTTAACCTTACAATAATCCTAACTCTAACCCTAATCATAACACTAACCCTAACCCTAATCATAAACCTAACCTTAAATCAAACCTTAACCCTAACCCTAACTATAACACAAACCATAACCAATCCATAACCCTAACACCAACTTAACCCTAACCCTTACATAACAGTAACCATAATTCTGAGCCAAATACAAACCCTAACACTAAACCTTACCCTAACCATAAAACAAAACCTAACCATAAATATACCAGTAAGCCTAAGCCTAACCAAAACCCTAACCCTAACACTAATACTAACCCTAAACCTAACACTAAACTTAACACTAGTACTAACCCTAACTCTAAACCTAACCCTAAATCTTACCCTAACAGGAACACTAATACTAACTCTAAACCTCATCATAACCCTAACCCTATCCCTAACACTACCCCTAAACATAACACTAACCCTAACCCAAACATTAATCCTAACACAAAACTTAACACTAACCGTAAAACTATCCCTAACCCTAACCCTAAACCTAAAACTATCAATAAACCTAAACTAACCTTAAAACAAAACCCAAAACGTAACCCTAACACGAACCCTAAACTGAACCATAACCCTAACACTAACCCTAACATTAACACTAACACTAAAGAGAACCCTAATCTTAAACCTAATATAAACCTAACCCTAAACCTAATCCTAACACTAACTCTAACCCTAACCCTAAACCTAATCCTAACAAAAACCTTAACCAGAAACAATAACCCTGACCCTTATCGAAAATTAACCCTCACACTTACCTAACCCTAACCCTAACCCAAACACTAACCCGAACCCTAATGCAAACCCTAACACTAACCCTCACTCTAACACTAACACTAAACTTATCACTAACCCTAACACTAACTGTAACCCTAACCTGCCCAACACTAACTCTAACCATAACTCTAACATTAACACTAACACTTAACTTAACCCTAATCATAACCCTAACCCTAACACGAATCCTAACCCTAACCCTAACTCTAAAACTAAAACTAACCATAAAACTAACACTAAAACTAACCCTAAACCTAAACCTAAAATTTACACTAACCCTTACCCTAACAATAATATGTACCCAACTCTAAACTTACACTAACCCCAAACCTAACCCTAACCCTAACCTAAACCCTAAACCTAACGCTAAGCTAAATCCTAACACTAACCATAACCATCACCCTAACCACAACCCTATATGTAAACATAACACAAAACCTAACCTAAACCTAACACTAATCCTATACATAATCCTAACCCTAACACTAACACTAACATTAACCTAACTAACTAAAACGAACACTAACCCTAACAGTAACCCTAACCCTAACCCTGACACACACCCTAACCCTAATACAAACCCTAACCCTAAACCTAACACTACACTAACCCTAAATTTAAAACTAACCATAACCCTAACCGGAAACCTAACCCTAACTCTAACTCTTGATAAAACTAAACCTAACCCTAAAGTTAACCCAAACTCTAAACCAAAATCTAATTTCAAAATTAAGCAGAACACTAACAGTAAACCTAACCCTAACTCCAACACTACTCCTAATCCTAAACCTATTACTAAACTTCACAGCTAACCCTAAACCTAACAATATCACTAACCCTATCACTAACACTAACACTAACACTAATCCTAAACCTAAACATAACCCAAATACAAACTCTAACCCTAACCCTACCACTAAACGCAAACCTACCCCAACCCTAACCTTAACTCTAACACTAAACCTAACACCAACCCTAATTATATAATTAATCCAACACCAACCTACCACTAACCGTAACCCTCACTCTAAAACTAACCCTAACATTAACCGTAAACATAACCCTAAATTTAAGCCTAACACTAACCCTAAACCTAAACCCAAACCTAGCACTAACCCTAAAACTAATCCTAAACCTAACACTCTACCAAACCCTAACCCTAATCCTAATCCTAAACTTAAACCTCACCCTAACCATAAACCTAACCCTAATGCTCACCGTCACCTAATCCTCACCCTAAAGTTAAACTTAACAATCACCCTGATACTAACCCTAACCTAACACAAACAGTAACCCTAAACATTCCACTAAGCCCAACCCTATCACAAACCCTAACCCTAACACTAACACTAACCCTAAACCTAACCATAAGTTTATTTCTAAACCTCACCATAACCCTACCCCTAACACTAACGCTAAGTCTAATTCTAACCCTAACAAAAACCCTACCCCAATTCACAACCCTAACCCTAATATAACCCTTAAACTCACCCTTACTTAACCTTAACACTAACACTAACCTAACCCCAATCCCAACACTAACCCTAAACCTATCCCTAACACTAACCTTAACATTAACCATAAACCTAACATTAACTCTAACCCTAACCCTAACTGTAACCTAACACTAATCTTACCCCTAACACAAATCATAACCTAAACCTATCTGTAACACTAAACTGAACCCTAACACTAACCGTAACAGTAACCCTATCCATAACCTTATACGTAACCCTAACACAAAACCTAACCCTAACCCTAACACTTCCCTAATCCTAACCCTAACACTAACCCTAACCCTAACCCTAACACAAACCATAACCCAAACGATAACCCTCACCCTAACCTAACCCTAACTCTAATGGTTACCAACCCTAAACCTAATCCTAACCCTAACACTAACCCTAAACTTAACCCTAACACGAACCCTAAACCTAAGCATACCACTAAGCCTAACCCTCACCCAAATCCTAACCCCAAATCTAAAACTTACCCTAAAACTAAGCCTAACCCTAACAGAAACCCTAACCCTAACACTAACCCTAACCCTAATCCTAACCCTAACAATAACCCTAACCCTAAACCTAAACCTAACCCACACCCTAACCCTAACCCAAACCTAATACTAACACTAACAATGCCCTAAACCTAAATATTACCCTAAGTCAAACACTAATTCTAACCCTTGATCTATCCCTAACCCTAACACTAACCCTAGCCCTAAACCAAACCCTTAATTTATAACTAACCCTAACCCCAAACCTAACACGAACCCTAAAGCTAGTTTCCTGTGGAAATAGCCCTAGGCTGAAGTAGAAAGAAACAGATTTTTCTCTGAGCATTTTAGGAGCAAGCAGATTTCCCTTGTACTGAAAGAGCTTCAAATTTTCTGGTCGGATTACTTTGATACTGTACAGGATTCATCCTTGACCTAGCCTTAGTATGTATCCAAGTTTGGGCCTTCAAGGTTCAATGGTTCACTTTCAGGTACAATTGGAACTTTTAGTTTTCACTTCATTATTGCCTATAGGTGTGAATGGAAATGGAGCTGGAAATCAAACAGGGTTAGTGCTAGCTGCTTGAAATTTCACACAATCTGTTCTCTGTGGGCACTCTCTGGGTTCTTCCTAGTGAAATTTTCCAAAGCTGAGACATGCAAAAGACATTATCCAAGAGCACTTTATGAGAAAACAGGGAAATATGCATGTACTGAACTACCGCCCCCAATTATTTGGTAAGATTTTTTATACTGGCCAGGATTTATCTGTTAGCTTGCCCTACTAGGCTCCCCCAAGTTTGGGAATTCTATGAACAAATGTTCTCTATACAAATTAGGGTTAGGGTTAGGGATAGTGTTAGCTCTATGGTTAGAGCTAGTGTTAGGATTAGAGTTAGTTTTGTTCAAATTTCTTTGATACTTGGCAGAATTCATCTTTAACTACCATTACTATGTTCAGTTCAATGGTTTCTATTTTAAGGTTTCACTTCATTTTGACCTATATGGGTAAATGGAATTGGAGCTAGAAATCAAACAGGGCTGGTGCTAGTTGCTTCAAACTTCACACACTCAATCAGTTCTCTGTGGGCACTCTCTGATTTGTTCCTTATAAATGTAGCCCTAAGCTGAAGCATGCAAAGCAAGTTTATCTGAGAGCAGTTTGGGAGAAAATCGGGGAAATATGAATATACTGAAATACCTCCCCCAATTATTTGGTCATATTTCTTTGATACTGTGCAGGATTCATCTGCTAGCTTTCTCCACTATGATCCCCAATTTTAGGACTTCTATGATCATAGGTTCTCTAAAGAGCTTAGAGTTAGGGTTAGGGATAGAGTCAGATCTAGTATTAGAGATATGGTTAGATTTGTTCAAATTCATTTGATAGTGGGCAGTATTCATCTTTTCCTTACCCTTCTTATGTACACCATATTTGGACCTTCTCAATTCAATTGTTCACTGTCAGGAACAGTGTATAGTTTAAGGGTTCACTTCATTTTGACCTCAATGGGTAAATGGAAATGGAGCTTGAAATCAAACAGCGTTGGTGATAGATGTTTGAAACTTCACATACTCTATCAATTCTCTGTAGTTACTCTCTGATGTCTTCCTTGTAAAATTATACCAAAGCTGAAGCATGCAAAAACAACTTTATCCAACTGCACTTTAGGAGACAACAGGAAAATATGCATGTACTGAACTACCTCCTTGAATCATTTGGTCATATTTCTTTGATACTGCACAGGATTCATTTGTTAGCTTGCTCCACTAATCTCCACAAGTTTGGAACTTCTATGATGAAAAGTTCTCTAAACAGGTTAGGGTTAGTATTAGGGTTAGGGTTTGGGCAAGTGTTAGACTGAGTGTTAGGGTTAGAATTAGTTTTGGTCAAATATCATCAATACTGGGTAGAATTCATCTTTTACCTAGCCTTACTCTATTTACCAGTTTGGGGCTTCTTGGTTCAAGGTTCACTGTCAGAAACAGTTTGCGTTTTAAGGTTTCTCTTCATTTGAACCTATACAGGTAAATGGAAATGGAGCTGGAAATCAAACAGGGTTGGTGCTAGCTGCTTGAAACTTCACACACTCAATCTGTTCTCTGTGGGCACTCTGTGGTTTCTTCCCTGTAAATGTAGCCCTTAGCACAAGCATACAAAAACAACTTTATTCAAGAGCACTTTAGGAGAAATCAGGGAAATATGAATGTCCTGAACTATCTCCCTCAATTATTTGGTCAGATTTGTTTGATACTGTACAGGATTCATCTGCTAGCTTGTTGCACTGGGTTCCCCAAGTTTGGAACTTGTATGATCAAAGCTCTATAAACAGAATAGGTTTAGGGTTAGTCTTAGAGTTAGGACTAGAGTTAGAACCAATGTTAGGGTTAGAGTTATTTTTGTTCAAATTTCTTTATTACAGTGTAGGATTTCTCTTTAGCTAGCCTTATTATGTTCCCCAGTTTGGGGCCTTCTAATTTCAATTGTTCACTGTCAGGAACAGTTTGCATTTTAAAGTTTCACTTCAAGTTGTCCTATATGGATACATGATAATGGAGCTGGTAATCAAACAGGGTTGGTGCTAGCTGCTTGAAATTTCACACACTCAATCAGTTTTCTGTGGGAACTCTCTGGTTTCTTCCTAGTGAAGGTTTTCCAAAGCTATGGGATGCAAAAGAACATTATCCAAGAGAACTTTAGGATAAAACAGGGGAAATAGGCATGTACTGAAACACCTCCCCCAATTATTTTGTCAGATTATTTTTAATACTGGGCAGAATTCATCTGTTATCTTGCCCTACTAGGCACCCCAAATTTGGGACTTCTGTGATCAAAGGTTCTCAAAACAGCATAGTGTTAGAGTTAGGTTTAGGGCAAGGGTTAGAAACAGTGTAAGAGTTAGAGTTAATTTTGTTCAAATTTCTTTGATACCATGAAGGATTCATTTTTTACCTAGTCTTACTATGTTCCTCAGGTTTGGACCTTCTCTGTTCAAGGTTCGTTGTCAGGAACAGTTTGTGTTTTAAGGTTTCACTTTATCTTGACTTATATGGGTAGTTGGAAATGGAGCTGGATAACAAACAGAGTTGGTGTTAGCTGCTTGAAACTTCACACACTCCATCAGTTCTCTGTGGGCACACTCTGCTTTGTTCCCTGTGAATATAGGCCTATGCTGAAGCATGCAAATCATTAATTTATTGTTAGGGTGATGTTTAGAGCTAGGTTTAGTGTTAGGGTCAGAGTCAGGGTCAGGGTTAGTTTTAGGGTTAGGGTTAGGACTCAAATTAGGGCTTAAGTTAGGTCTAGGTGTAGTGTTAGGGTTTGGATTAAGTTAAGGCTTAGGGTTAGGGCTATGGCTAGGTTTTGTTTTATGGCTAGGGCTAGTGTTAGGGCTGGATTTTGGATTAGTGTTAGGTTTAGGGCTAGTGTTAGGGTGAAGTTTAGGGTTAGGTTTAGGGTTATATTTAGAGTTAGGGTTAGATCTAGGGCTAGGGTTAGTGCTAGGGCTAGGTTTATGATAAGGGATAGGGTTAGAACTAGGGATATGACTAGGGCGAGACTTAGAGTTAGACGTAGGACTAGGCTTAGTGTTAGGGTTAAGGTTACAGCTAAATTAGGGCTAGGATTAGGGCTAGGGTTAGGGCTAGGGTTAGGCCTAGGGTTATGGCTAGGTTTAGGTTTAGCATTGGGGTTAGGGTTAATTTTAGAGGAATGGGTGGGGTATAGCTAGCTTTAGGGCTAGGGTGAGCGTTAGAATTAAGATTAGGGCTAGGATTAATGTTTGTGTTAGGATTAAGTCTAGATTTAGGGCTAGGATTTCTGTTAGTGTTAGAGCTAGGGCTAGGGCTAGGGCTAGGGCTAATGTCTGGTCTAGGGTTATGGTTAGGGATAGTTTTAGGGTTAGCTTATGGTAGGTCTAGTGTAAGGGTTACTTTTACGGTAAGGGTCAGGTTTAGAGCTGGGGGTATTATTATGGTTAGGGTCAGGGTTAGTGTTTGGTTTAGGTTAAAGTTTAGGTTTAGGGCTTGAGTTAGTGTTAGGGTTAGGCTTTGGGTTAGGTAATGGATAGGGTTAATTGTAGGTTTCAGTTAAGTTTTAGGGTAATGAGTGGGTTAGGTTTAGCGATAGGGTTAGGGTCAGCATTAGGTTTAGCGTTATGTTTAGTGTAATGGATAGATTTAGAGCTAGAGTTAGGGCTAGGTTATGGTTTGTATTAAGTCTAGGATTAGGATTAGGTTTATGGATAGGGCTAGGGTTTGGTTTAGGGTAAGTGTTAGGTTTAGGGCTACAGTTATGGTTAGGTTAGGGTAAGGGTTAGTGTTTGAGCTATGGTTAGTTTTAGGGCTTGGGTGAGGGTTAGGTTTAAGTTTAGGTTTAGGGTTATGTTTATGGTTAGGGTTTGGTTTAGGGTTAGGGTTATGGCTAGAGTTTCATTAGGTGTAGCATTAGGTTTAGGGTAATGGATAATGTTAGATTTAGGGTTAGGGTTAGGGTTAGGATATGGGTTAGGGCTAGTGTTAGGATTAGGTTTAGTGTAAGGCTTAATGTTTCAGCTAGAGTTAGGGCTATGGTGATGGTTAGGTGTAGGGTTAGGTCTAGGTTTACATTTATGTTGAGGGTTAGGTTTAGTGTTGGGGATAGTGTTATAATTAAGGCTAGGCTTAGGGTTAGGGTAATTGATAGGGTTAGAGCTAAAGTCTGGGCTAGGATTAAGGTTAGAATTAGAGCTAGGGTTAGGGATATGGTTTAGGTTAAGGCTAGTTTTATGTTTAGGGTAAGGGTTTGGATTTGAGCTAGGTTTAGGTCTAAGGCAAGGGTTAGTGTTAGGACTACGGTTAGGGTTATGGTTATGCTTTGTGCTAAGTTTAGGCCTAGGATTAGGGCTAGGTTTTGTGTTAGGTTGAGTGCTAGTGTTAGGACTATGGGTAATGTAAGAGCTAGGGTTATGCTTACGGCTAGTTTTAGGGTTAGGGTTATGGCTAGGTCTATTGTTAGGACTAGGTTTTGGGTTAGGGTCAAGTTTAGAGCTAGGTTTAGTTTTAGGGTCAGGGTCAGTGTTCAGGATAGGGTTAGGGTCAGAATTAGAGCCAGAATTAGGACTAGTGTGAGGTCTAGGGGTAGGATAAGTGTTTGGTTTAGGTTAAGGGTTATTGTTAGGGCTAGAGCTAGTTTTTATAAGTCTGGAGCTAGACTTATAGCTATATTTAGGATTATCTTTTTGTCTAGGTATAATATTAGGGATAGGTATAGATATAGGGTTACCAGTAGGGCTAGTGTATGTACTAGGGTTACAATTAGGGCTACTTTTAGGGTTAGGGTTAAGGCTAGGTTTCTACTTAGGGTTAATTTAAGGTTAGGATGATGTTTAGAGTTAGGATTAATGTTAGGGTCAGTGTCAGGGTCAGGATTAGTTTTAGAGTTAGGATTAGGTTAAGGTTTGGTTTAGGTTATGGGTTAGGGTCATGGATATGGTTTGGTTTACTTTTATGGCTAGGGCTAGGGGTAGGGCAAGTTTTAGTAGTAGCAATAATGTTAGTGCTAGTGCTAGGGTTTGGTTTAGGATTATCATTATGGTTAAATTGAGAGTTAGGTTTAGATTTAGAGTTAGGTTTAGATCTAGGGTTAGGGCTAGAGCTAAGGATAGAACTAGGGATAGGAATAGGGAAAGATGAGATTTAGTTTTAGGGCTAGGGTTAGGGTTACAATAGGATTAAATTAGGGCTAGGGTTAGCGTTAGGCTTAGTGTTAGTGTTAGGCCTAGGGTTAGGGCTAGCGTTAGGTTTAGGTTTAGGGTTAGGCTTAAGTTGAAGGTTATGGTTAGGTTTAGGATTATTCTTAGGTTTAGGGTAAGGGATGGGGTTTAACTAGGTTTAGGTCTAGGGCAAGGTTTAGCATTATGGTTAAAGCTCAGGCTATGGTTTGGGTTAGCATTAACGCTAGGTTTAGGGCTGGGATTAGGGCTAGAGTTAATTTCAGGTTCAACATTAATGTTAAAGATAGTTATGGGTTAGGTTTATGGCTATGTCTAGTGTAAGGGTTAGATTTATGGTTAGGTTCAGAATTAGAGCTAAGGGTATTATTAGGGTCAGTGTTGCAATTAGTGTTTGGGATAGGTTAAGTTTTAAATTGAGAGCTCGAATTAGCATAAGTTTAGAATTAGGGTAGTGATAGGGTTAGGTTTAGGTTTCAGCATAAATTTAGGGTAATGGATAGGGTTGAATTAGGGATAAGGTTAAGTTTAGGCCTAGGGTTAGCATTAGGGTTAGGGTTATGATTAGGGTAATGGATAGAGTTAGATCTAAGGTTAGAACTAGGGATATGGTTACTATTAGTGCTAGAGATAGGGTTAAGATTAGGTTTAGCGTTAAATCTCGGGTTAGGGTTTGGTTTAGGGCTAGGTTTTGAGTTAAGTTAGAGCTAGGGTTAGGGTTATGGCTAATGTAAATACTAGGGTTACAATTATGGCTAGTATTAGGCTTAGGGTTAGGGTTAGGTTTAGTGTTAGGTTTATGTTCAGAGTTAGGGTGATGTTTAAAGCTAGGGTTAGTTTTAGGGTCAAAATTCATATTAGGGCTAGGCTTAAAACTCGAAATAGGCCTAGGGTTATCATAACCCTAATTCTACCATTAGCAGTAGTCCTACATAGCCCTAACCTAACCCCAAACCTAGCCCTAATCAGAGCCCTAACCCTAGATTTAATCCTAGCCCTAACCCTAACTCTAGACCTAACACTTAACCTAAACTTAACCATAAACCTAAACCTTGTCCTAACCTGAAATCTAACCCAAACCATCGCCCTAATCCTAACCATAATCCTAGTCCTATCTCTAGCTCTAATCTTATCCATTACCCTAACCATAACCCTAACTGAATTCTAACCCTAGGCCTAACCATAACCATAGCCTTACCCTAACCATAATCCTAGCCTTAACTGTAGCCCTAATCCAATGTATTACCCTAACCATAACCCAAACCGAATTCTATCCCTAGTTTCTAAACCTAACCCTATCCCTAACCCTAAACCTGTCCATTACTCTAAATCTAATCTTAACCCTAAACCTAACCACATCCATTATTCTAACCCTAACACTAACCCTAATGCTAATTTGAGCCCTAAGCCTAAACCTTAACCTAACCCATACCCTAACCCTGACTCTGATCCTAATAATACCCCTAGCTGTAAACCAGACCCTAAACCTCACCCTATCACTTACAATAGACCTGGCCATAATCCTTACCCTAAAACTATCCCTAAACATAACACTAGACCTGAAATTAGCCCTATCCCTAATCCTAGCCCTAACCCTAACAAACTCCTAGCCCTAATCCTATCCCTAAGCCTAACCTTAATCCTAACCTTAACATTAACATGAGCCCTAACTGTAATTTTATGCCTTGCCCTAGCCCTAAATTTATCTGTAACATCTTACCTTACCCTAACCCTAACACTAAACTTAACCCTAGCCCTAAACCTAGGCCTAAAACTACCACTAACTGTAGCTCTAATCTAGCTCTAATGTAGCCCTAACCCTAAATCTAACACTATCCCTAGCCCTAAGACTAACTCTTACTCTCGCCCTAATTCTATCCCTAGTTAGAAAAATAAACCTTACCATAATCCAAACCCTATCCCTATCTCTAGCCCCAATCTTAGCCCTAAACCTGGTTCTAACCCTAAAGCTCACTCTTACACTAGCCCTAATCCTAATGATAATTGGAAAACCAGAACTAACTCTATCGAAGCCCTAAAACAAAACTGAGCCAGAACCCTAACCCTAACTCTTAAGCTAAACCAAACCCTAACACTACACATAGCCCTAAACATAGCCCTAATTTGAGTCCTAAACCTAACCCTAGAAATAATTCTGATCCTGACTCAGACTCTACCAGTAACCATAGCTCTAAACATTGACTAATGCTAAACCTAGAACCAGCCCTAATCGGAATCCTATTCTTTCATTAGCTGTAACCCTAATGCTAACACAAATCCTAGCCTTATTCTGAGCCCTAATCCTAGGTTTAACCCTAAACCTAACACTAGCCCTAAACTTAACCCTAACCCTACCTCTAACCCTATCCCTTACCCTAAGCCAAACCCTCATCCTAATGCTACCCTAGTCCTAGCCATGATTCTCAGCCTACCCCAAACCCTAACTCTAGTCCTAGTCCTAAACCTAGCCCTCATTCTACCTCTAACCTTAACCCTAACCCTGACCCTTATTCTGACCCTAACACTAACCTTAGATCTAAACCTGACCCTAACCCTAAACTGAACCCTAACAATATCTCTACTGGTAAACCTATACCTAAACCTAACAGTAACACTAGCACTAGACCAAACCTAATCCTAAATAGAGTCATAAATCTAGCCCTAGACCTAAACAAAAACCTAGCACTAGCCCTAACAATAACTCTTAACCTAATGTAAAGACTAAAGCTATCACTAGATCCTAATTGTGGCCCTAAACCTAAAACTATACCTAATTCAACAATGACCCTTAATCTAATAGAAACCCTAGCTCTAAACCTTATCCTAAACCAAAACCTAACCCTAACATAGACTTATCCATAACCCTGAGCCTAACACTAGCCATAACCATATTCCTATCTCTTACATTACCCCTAGCCCTAATGTTAGCCCTAAACATCACACAAAATCTAGCCCATAGGCTAGCCCTAAACCTAGCCCTAATCATAACCCTAACCTAACCTTAGACTTAACCCTAATGCTAACCCTCAGCCTAGCCTTAACCCTAGCTCAAACTTTAACCCTTAGCCTAAAGATAACCCTAACCCTAAACCAAACCCTTGCCATGACTCAAACCCTAACCCTCGCCCTAGCCCTAACCCTAGCTCAAATGCCTATACTTAACCTAAACCTAACCCTAACATTAACCCTAGGCCTAACCCTAAACCCAACCCTAAACCTAACCTTAACCCAGCCCTAATCTTAGCTCTAACCCTATCCATTACCCTAAATATAAGCCTAACCCAAATGCTATCCCTATGCCTAATGATAACCCTATCACTAACACTAACCCTATCCATTACTCTAAACCTAACAGTATCCATTACCATAACCCTAACCCTAACCCACCACTAATACAAGCATTAACCCTAAATCTTAACCTAAACCAAACTCTACCCAGACTCTGACCCTAATAATACACCTAGCTCTAAACTTGACCCTTACCCTATACCTAAACCTTACACTACACATAGCCATAACCTAACAGTAAAACTAATACTAACCATAAACCTAGACCTGACATTAGCCCTAGCCCTAATCCTAGCAGTATCCCTAACACAAACCCACAGACTAGCCCTAAACCTAGTCTTAATCCTAACCCAAACCCAAACCTTAATCCTAACTCTAATTCTAACCATCATTTTAGCCCTAAACCTAGCTATAATCCTATCCCTTCCCCTAAACCTAATCCTAACCCCAACACTAACACTAACCCTAACCCTAGGCCTAACCCTAATACTAACACTAGGACTAATCGTAGCCCTAATTTAGCCATATCCCTAAATCTACCCCTAACCTTAGCCCAAAGACTACCTCAAACTTGCACCCTAGCCCTATTTCTATTTCTAACCCTATCTGTTACCATAACCCAACACTAGGCCTAAACATAGCCCTAACTCTAGCCAAAGCCCTAAACCTAGATCTAACCATAACAATAAATCTAAGCCTAATCTTCATTCTACCACTAGCCCTAACACTATCACTAATCGTAAAACGAGCCCTAACCCTAGGCCTAGTTCTAGAAAAAAACACTGAGCCATAGTCCTATCCCTAACCCTAGCCTAACCTTAACCCTAGATCTGACATTAGCTCTATCCCTAGCCCTAATCCTAGTTCTAAGTCTATCTTTCATCCTAACCCTGATCTTAACCCTAGCTCTAACACTAATTTTATCCCTTGTCCTAGCACAATACATAGCCATAACATCATACCTTACCCTAACACTAACGCTATCCTTAACCCTCACCCTAAACCTAGGCCTAAACCTAACAGTAACCCTAGCACTAATCCTAACACCAATGCTAATTTGTAAACTAGCCCTAACCCTACCCTAGCTCTAAAACAAAACTGAACCATAACACTAACTTTTAACAACCCTACACCTAGCCCTAAACCTAGCCCTAATTTGAGTCCTAACACTAACTCTAGAAATGACCCTGATTCTGACTCAGACTTTAACACTAACCCTAGCTCTAAACATTCCTTAATGCTAAATCAAGATCTAGCCCTAATCAGAAACCAAGTTCTTTCATTTGCCATAGCCCTAATGCTAACACATATCCTAGCACTGATCCGAGCCTTCACCCTAGGTTTAACTCTAAGACTAACCCTAACCCAAACCCTATCCCTAGCCTTTTCCCTAATCTGAACCCTACCTCTAATCCTACCCCTTACCCTAATCCAAACCCTCAACCTAATGCTATCCTACTCCCAACACTAATCCTTAGCCTATCCCAAATCCTAACTCTATTACTAGTCCTAACCTTTGGCCTCATACTAATTCTAGCCCTAACCCAAACTCTGATCCTTATTCTGACCCTAACACTAACCCTATATCTAAACTTGACACTAACCCTAAACCGATCCTAACTATACCCCTACCAGTAAACCTATACCTAAATCTAACAGTAACACTAGCACTAGACCAAACCTAATACTAAATAGAGTCATAAATATAGCCCTAGTTCTAAACAAAAACCTTGAACTAGCCCTAACAATAATCCTTAACCAAACACAAAGACTAACCGTATCCCTAGAGCCAACGCTAGTCCCAATTCTGGCCCAAACCCTAACCCAAACAGTGACGCTTACTCTAACACAAACCCTAGCTCTAAACCTTATCCTAACCCAAAACCTAACCCTAACACTAGACTTATCCATAACCCTTACTCTAAAACTAGCCATAACCATAACCCGAGTTCTTACATTACCCATAGCCCTAATGCTAGCCATAAATATTACACAAAACTAGCCTTTATCCCAGCCCTAAACCTAACCCTAATTGTAGCCCTAACCATAACCCTAGCCTAACCCTAACCCTAACCATCGCCCTAGCCCTAACCCTTTGGGGTTAATCCTAACCCCAACACTAACACTAACCCTAACCCTAGGCCTAACACTAATACTAACACTAGGACTAATCGTAGCCCTAATTTAGCCATATCCCTAAATCTACCCCTAACCTTAGCCCAAATACTACCTCAAACTCGCACCCTAGCCCTATTTCTATTTCTAACCCTATCTTCTAAGCCCTTACCCTAGATCATACTCTAACACTTACCTTAAACCTAACCCTGACACTAACCCTAGATCTAAACCTAACCCTAGCCCTAATCCTAACCTTAACACTAGCACTAACCATATCCATTAACCTAAACGTAGCTGTAACATTATACCTTACCCTAACCTTAGCCCTAAACCTAGGCCTAAACCTAACACTAACCCTAGCACTAATCCTAGCCCTAATTTAGCTCTAACCCTAAACCTAACCCTATCCCTAGCCCTAAGACTAACTCTAACTCTCACCGTAGCCCTTTCCCTAGATCTAAACCTATCCCTTATCATAACCCAAACTCTAGCCCAATCCCTAGCCCCAACCTTAGCCCTAAACTTTGTCCTAGTCCTAAACGTGGATCTAAACCTAACCTTAAGCTTAAAGCTCACCCTAACACTAGCCCTGAACCTAATGCTATTTGGAAAACTAGCCCAAACCCTACAATAGCCCTAAAACAAAACTGAGCCATAACCCTAACCCTAACCCTTAACCTAAATCAAACACTAACCCTAAAATTACCCCTAAACCTTACCATTATTTGAGTGCTAAACCTAACCATAGAAGTAACCCTGACCCTGACTCAGATCCTAACACTAACCCTAGCTCTATACATTGCCCTAACGCTAACCCTAGAAATAGCCCTAATCAGAAACCAAGTTTTTTCATTAGCCATAGCCCTAAAACTAACCGTAACCCTAAACCTATCCCTAACCCTAATCCTACATCTAAACCCATCCCTTTCCCTAAGCAAAACCCTCACCATAATGTTACCTAGTCCTAACCCTAATCATTAGCCTAACCCAATCCCCAACTCTATTACTAGCCCTAACCCTAGCCGTCATTATAGCTATAACTCTAATCCAAACCCTGACCCTTATTCTGACTCTAACACTAACCCTAGAACTAAATGTCACACTAACCCTAAACCGGACCCTACCCCTACCCCTACCAGTAAACCTGTACCTAACCTAACAGTAACACTAGCACTGGACCAAAACTTATCCTAAATAGAGTAATAAATCTAGAACTAGCCCTAAACAAAAACCTTGCACTAGCCCAAACAATAACCCTTAACCTAACCCAAAGACTAACCCTATCCCTAGATCCAACAGTAGTCCTAATTCTGGCACTAACTCTAACCCTAACACTGATAGCCCTAATGCTAGCCATAAACACCATACAAACTTAGCCTTATCCTATCCCTAAACATAGCCCTAATTGCAATCCTAACCATAACCCTAGCCCTGACTCTAACCCTAACCATTGCCCTAGCCCTAACCCTAGCTCATACGCTAACACCCTAAACCTAACCCTGACACTAAATCTAGGCCTAAACATAACCCTAGCCCTAATCCTAAACTTAACCCTAGCACTAACCTTAGCTCTAAACTTATCCATTAACCTACAGATAAGCCTAACTCAAATGCTAACCCTAGGCCTAACGCTAACCCTATTGCTATCATTAACCCTATCCATTACTCTAAAATTAACCTGAACCCTAAACCTAACCCTATCCATTAACCTAACTCTAACTCTTACCCTAACACAAATACAATTCTTAACTCTAAACCTTAAACTAAACCAAACCCTACCTGGACACTGACCCTAATAATACACCTAACTCTAAACCTGACCCTTACCCTAAATGTAATCCTTACAGTTGACTAGCTATAACCTAACCCTATATCTATTCCTAACTATAACCCTTGACCTGACATTAGTCCTAGCCCTAATCCTAGCCCTAGCCCTAACACAAACCCTCAAACCTAGCCCTAAAGCTAGCCTTAATCATAACCCAAAACCTAACCTAGCCCTAACCATAATTCTAACTCTTGCCCTATCCCTAAACCTAGCTATAACCCTATCCCTTTCCCTAAACCTAACCCTAACTCTACACTAACATTAACCATAACCCTAGCCCTAAATGTAACAATAACCCTAGTGCTAATCCTAGCTCTAATTTAGCCCTGACCTTAAACCCACCCCTAACCCTAGCCCTAAGACTAACTCTAACTCTCACCCTAGCCCTATTTCTAGTTCTAACCCTATATGTTATCATAACAGTAACACTAGCCATAACATTATCCCTAACCATAGCCCTAGCCCTAAACCTAGATCTAACCATAACAATTAATATAAGCTTAAACCTCACTTTACTACTAGCCCTAACACTATTGCTAATCCCAAAACTAGCCCTAATCCTAACCCTAGCTCTAAAACAAACTGAGCCATAGCCCCAACCCTAACCCTAACCTAAACGTAACCCTAGACCTGATATTAGTGCTATTCCTAATTCTTACCCTAACCCTAATACAAATCCTAACCCTCCACCTAGCCTTAACCCTCACCCTAATTTGAGTCCTATCCATAATCCTAATATTAACACTAATCCTGACTCTGACCCTAACACTAATCCTATCTCTAATCATCCCCCTAAAACTAAACCTAATATAAACACTATACCTAGTCCTAATGCTAACCCGAATACTAGCCCTAATCGTAACTCTAGTTTTTACATTACCCATAGTCCTACACTAGCTCTAACCTAACCCAAAACCTAGCCCTCATCCGAGCTCAAAACCTAGTTTTAATTGTAGCCCTCACCCTATCCCTATCCCTATCCCTAACACTTAACCTAAACATGATTCTAAACCTAAACCTTGTCCTAACCCGAAAGCTAAAATGAACCATAGCCCTGTTTCTAACCATAACACTAGACCTAAACCTAGATATAATTTTATCCATCACTCTAACCATAACTCTAATCAAATTCTAACCCTAGGCCTAATCCTAACCATAGCCTTAACCTAACCATAACCCTAGTCCTAACAGTAACTTTAATCCTATCCATTACCTGACCAAATTCTATCCCTAGGCCTACCTCTAACCCTATGCCTTACCCTAACCCTGTCCTTTATACTAAACCTAACCTGTACCTAAACATAACCATATCCATTATCCTAACTCTAATGCTAATTTTAGCCCTAACCCTAAACCTTAACCTAACCATGACTCTGACTCTAATAATACCCCTAGCTGTAAACCTGACCCTAACCCTCAATGTAACACTTACAATAGACCTGGCAATAAAACTAAACCTAAAACTATCCCTAACCATAACCCTAGAACTGACATTAGCCATAGACCTAATCCTAGCCCTAAACCTAGCCTTAATCTTAATCCTAACCTTAACCAGAGCCCTAACCCTAATTTTATCCCATGCCCTAGCCCAAAATGTAGCTGCAACATCATACCTTACCCTAACCCTAACACTAACCCTAACCCTAACCCTAACCCTAGTCCTAACTCTAGGCCCAAACCTAACACTAACCCTAGGGCTAATCCTAGCCCTAAATTAACCCTAATCCTAAACCTAGTCCTATCCCTATCCCTAAAACTAACTCTAACTCTAGCCCTAGCCCTATCCCTAATTCAAAACATATCACTTACCATTACCCAAAACCTAGCCCTATCCCTAGGCCCAACCCTAACTCTAACCATCACCCTAGCCCTAAACCTAGTTGTAAACCCTAACTGTAAGCCCAAACCTCACCCTAACACTAGCCCTAAACCTAATGCTAATTGGAAAATTAGCCCTAACCCTACCCTAGCCCTAAAACAAAATAGAGCCATAATCCTAACTTTAACCATTAACCTAAACCAAACACTAACTCTACACCTATTCCTAAACTTAGCCCTAATTTGAGTCCTAACCCTAATAACCATAGAGATAACCCTGACCCTGAGTCGGAACCTAACAGTACCCCTAGCTCTAAACATTGCCCTAACTCTAACCCTATAACTAGCCCTAATTGGAATCCTAGTTCTTTCATTAGCCATAGCCCTAATGCTAACACAAATCCTAGCCTAATCCGAGCCCTGACTCTAACCCTAACCCTAACTGAACCACTAACCCTATCCCTTACCCTAAACCAAACTCTTTCCCTAATGCTACTCTAGTCCTAATCTTAATCCTAAGCCTACTCCAAACCCTACCACTATTACTTGTCCTAAACCTACCCCTCATTCTAGCTTTAACCCTAATCCTAACCCTGACCCTTGTTTTGACCCTAACACTAACCCTAGATCTAAACCTGACCCTAACCCTAACCCGAACCCTAACACTACCCATACCGGTAAACCTAACAGTAACACTAGCACTAGACCAAACCTAATCCTAAATAGAGTCATAAATCTAGCCCTAGCCCTAAACAAAAAAATAGCACTAGCCCTAAAAGTAACCTTTAACCTAACGTAAAGACTAAACCTATCATTAGACCAAACGCTAGTCCTAATTGTGGCCCTAACCATAAAACTAACCCTAACCGAACAATGACCCTTAACCTAATAGAAACCCTAGCTCTAAAACTTATTCTAAACCAAAACCTAATCCTAACATTAGACTTACCCATAACCCTGACCCTAAAAGTAGCCATAACCATATCCCTAGCTCTTGCATTACCCATAGCCCGAATGTTATTCCTAAACATCACAAAAAACCTAGCCCTTACCCTAGCCCTAACCATAATCCTAACCATAATGCAAACCCTCGTCCTAGCCCTAACCCTAGCTCAAACTCTAATTCTTAGTCTAAACATAACCCTAAACCTAAACCTATCCCTAGCCCTGACTCAAACCCTAACCCTCGCCCTAGTCCTAACCCTAGTTCAAATGCCTACAGTTACCCTAAACCTAATCCTAACATTAACCCTAGGCCTAACCCTAACTTTAACCCTATTCTAACCCTAACCTTAGCCCTAACCTTAGCTCTAACCCTATCCATTACCCTAAAGATAAGCCTAACCCAAATGCTATCCCTTGGCCTAAGGATAACCCTATCGCTAACAATAACCCTATCCATTACTCTAAACTTAACCACAACCATAAACCTAATTCTATCCATTACCCTAACCCTAACCCTAACCCTAACCCTAACCCATTGCTAATTCAAGCATTAACCCTAAATCTTAACCTAAACCAAACTCTACCTGGATCCTGACCCTTATAATATCCATAGGTCTAAACCTGTCCCCTACCTTAAACCTAACCCTTATACTAGACATAGCCATAACCTAACACTAAAACTTATACTAACCATAAACCTAGACCTGACATTAGCCCTAGCCCTAATCCTAGCCCTAGCCCTAACATAAACACTCAGTTTAACCCTAAACCTAGCCTTAATCCTAACCCAAACCCTAACCTTAGAGCTAACCCTAATTCTAACCCTTGCCATAGCCCTAAAGCTAGCAATAACCTATCCCTTCCCCTAAATCTAATCCTAACCCTAACACTAACACTAACCCTAACCCTAGGCCTAACTCTAACACTAACCCTCGTGCTAATCCTAGCCCTAATTTAGTCTTAAATCTAAACCTACCCCTAACCCTAGCCCAAAGACTAATTCAAACTCTCGCCCTTGCCCTATTTCTAGTTTTAATCCTATCCATCACGATAACCCTAACACTAGCCCTAACATTAGTCCTAATCCTAGCCATAGCCCTAAACCTAGGTTGAACCATAACAATAAATCTAAGCCTAAACTTCACTCTACCACTAGCCCTAACACTATCACTAATCATAAAACTAGCCCTAACCCTAGGGCTAGTTCTAAAACAAAACTGAGCCATAGCCCTATTCCTAACCCTAGCCTAAACTTAACCTAGACCTGACATTAGCCCTA
Organism: Marmota monax; assembly: GCF_021218885.2. Classification (NCBI taxonomy): domain Eukaryota; kingdom Metazoa; phylum Chordata; class Mammalia; order Rodentia; family Sciuridae; genus Marmota; species Marmota monax. Next base: position 71,854 of record NW_026692338.1, on the reverse strand, counting down.
TCCCTAGGTCTAATCGTAGTTGTAAGCCTAGACTTAATCCTAACCCTAATTTTAACCCTAGCCAACCCTAATTATATCCCTTGTCCTAGCATAAACATAGATGTAATATCTTACCTTACCCTAACTCTAATATCTTAATTAACCCTAGCCCTAAACCTAGGCCTAAATCTAGCACTAATCCTAGCCCTAATTTAGCCCTATCACTAAACCTAACCCGATCCCTATCCCTAAGAGTAACTCTAACTTTCACCCTAGGTCTATCCCTAGTTCTATAACTATTCCTAAACATAACCCAAATGCTAGCCCCATCCCTAGCCCCATATGTAGCCCTAACATTTGCCCAAGGCTTAAACCTGGATCTAAAACTAAAATTAAGTATAAACCTCACCCTAACACTAGCTTTAACCCTAATACTAATTGGAAAACTAGCCCTAAATCTACCCTAACCCTAAAACAAAACCGAGCCATAACCCTAACCCTTAACCTAAACCAAACCTTAAAGCTACACCTAGCCCTCATTTGAGTCCTAACCCTAAACCTAGAAGTAACCCTGACCCTGACTCGGCCCCTAACACTAACCCCAGATCTAAACATTGCCCTAATGCTAACCATAGAACTAACCGTAAAAAGAAATCTAGTTCTTTCATCAGCCGTAGCCCTAATGATAACACAAATCCTAGCCCGAATCCGAGACCTAACTCTATTTTTTAACTCTAACCCTAACCCTAACCCTAGCCCTAAACCTAACCCTAACCCTAACCCTACCTTAAACTCTATCTCTTTTCTTAAGCCAAACCCTCACCCTAATGCTATCCTAGTCCTAAACTTAATCCTTAGCCTACCCCAAACAATAACTCTATTACTAGTCCTATTCTAGCCCTCATTCTAGCTCTAAACCTAACCCTAACCCTGACCCTTATCCTGACCCTAACACTAACTCTAAGTCTAAACCTGACCTAACACTAAACCGAACCCTAACACTTCCCATACCGGTAAACCTATACTTAAACCTAACAGTAACACTAGCACTATACGAAACCTAATCCTAAATATAGTCATAAATCTAGCCCTAACCTTAAACAAAAACTGAGCACTAGCCCTAACAATAACCGTTAACCAAACTTAAAGACTAGCCCTATCCCTAGACCCAATGCTAGTCGTAATTCTGGCACTCACCCTAAATCTAACACTATCCTGAACAATGACCCTTAAGCCTGAACAAACTCTAGCTCTAAACCTATTCCTAACCCAAAACCAAACCCTAACACTAGACATATCCATAACCCTGACCCTAAAACGAGCCATAAACATATTCATAGCTCTTATATTTCCCATAGCCCTAATGTTAGCCCTAAACCTCATACAAAATCTAGCCCTTATCCTAGCCTTAAACCTAGCCCTAATCAAAACCCTAAACATAACCATAGACCTAAGCCTAATCCTACGCTTGCCTGAGCCCTAAACGTGGCTCAAACTCTAACCCTTAGCTAAATATAACCCTAACCCTAACCCTAGACCTGACTCTAACCCTAACCCTCACCCAAGACCTAACCCTAGCTCAAATGCTAATACTTAAACTAAAACTATCACTGACACTAACCCTAGGCCTAACCCTAACGCTAGCCCTAATTGTAACCTTATCCCTAGCCCTAACCTTAGCTCTAACACTATCCATTATCCTAAAGATGAGCCAAACTCATATTCTAACCCTAGGCGTAACACTAACCCTATCGCTAACACTAACCCTATCCATTAATCTAAATCTAACCTGAAACCTAAAAATAAAAAAAAAAAACACAAAACTATCCTTTACCCTATCCATAATTCTAACCCTAAAGCTAATTCAATCCTTAACCCTAAAACTTAATCTAAACCAAACCCTACCCAGACCCTAACCCCAATAATACACCTAGCTTTAAACCTGACCCTTACCTAAACCTAACCCCTACAAGAGACCTAGCCATAACCTAACGTAAAACTAACAGTAACCACAAATCTAGACCTGACATTAGCCCTAGCCCTAACACAAACCCTCATCCTAACACTAAACATAGCCTTAATCCTAACCCTAGCCCTAACCCTAATTCTAACACTCACCCTAGCCTTAAACCTAGTTATAACCCCATCCCTTCCCCTAACACTAACCCTAGGCCTAACCCTAATACTAACCCTAGCCCTAAATCTAGCCCTAATTTATCCCTAACTCTAAACCTAACACTAACCCTAGCCCTAAGACTAACTCTAACACTCGCCCTAGCCCTATTTCTAGTTCTAATTCTATCCGTTAATAATCCTAACACTAGCCCTAAACTTAGCCTTAAACCTAGCCATAGCCCTAAACCTAGATCTAACCATAACAATAAATCTAAAAATAAACCTCACCATACCACTAGCACTAACACTATCTCTAATCCTAAAAGTAGCTGTAGCTGTAAAACAAAACTGTGACAAAGCCCTAATCCTAACCCTAACCAAACCATAATCCTAGACTTGACATTAGACCTATCCCTAATTCTTACATTAACCCTTACACAAACCCAAACCTACACCTAGCCTTAACCCTAGCCCTAATTTGAGTCTATCCCCAACTCTGATCAGTAACACTGATCCTGACTCTGACAGTAACACTAACCCTATCTATAATCATGACTTCAATCCTAAATCTAATCTACACACTAGATTTAGACATAATGCTAAACTTAACACTAGCCCTAATCATAACACTAGTTCTAACATTAGCCCTAGTCCTAAATAGCACTAACCTAACTCAAAACCTAGACCTAATCAGAGCTCTAACCCTAGCTTTAACCCTAGCCCTAACCCTAACCCTAGCCCTAACACTTAACCTAAACCTAACCATAAACTTTTCCTAACCCCAAATCTAACCCAAACCATAACCCTAATCCTAACCATAATCCTAGCCCTATCCTTAGCTCTAATCTTATCCATTACCCTAACCATAACCCTAACCAAATTCTAACCCTAGGCCTAACCCTAACCATTGATCTAACCTAACCATAACCCTAGTCCTAACTGTAGCTCTAATCCAATCTATTACCCTAACCATAACCCTAACCGAATTCTATCCCTAGGCCTAAACCTAACCTTATTCCTTACCCTTAAACTGTCCATTACTCTAAATCTAACCTTAACCCTAAACTTAACCATACCCATTACCCTAACCCTAACATTAACCCTAATGATAATTTGAGCCCTAAGCCTAATCCTTAACCTAACCCATACTTTTAACCCTGACTCTGACCCTAATAATACCCCTAGCTCTAAACCTGAACCTAACCTTCAACCTGACACATTCAATAGACCTGGCCATAATCCTTACCCTAAAATTATTCCTAACCATAACCCTAGACCTGACATTAGCCCTATCCCTAATCCTAGCCCTAACGCTAACACAAATCCTAGCCATAATCATATCCCTAAGCCTAGCCTTATTCCTAACCCTAACATTAACCCTAGCCTTAAACCTAATTTTATGCTTTGCTCTAGCCCTAAATGTAGCTGTAACATCATACCTTACCCTAACCCTAATGCTAACCCTAATCCTAGCCCTAAATCTAGGCCAAAACCTACCACTAACCTTAGCTCTAATCTAGCTCTAATATAGCCCTAACCCAAAACCTAACACTATCCCTAGCCTTAAGACTAACTCTAACTCTCTCTCTAGCCCTATCCCTAGTTCTAAACCTATTACATACCATAACCCAAAACCTTTCCCTATCCCTAGCCCCAACCCTAGCCCTAACATTTACCCTAGTCCTAAACCTGGATCGAACCCTAATCTTAAGTCTAAAGCTCACCCTAACCCTAACATTCACCCTAATGTTAATTGGAAATCTAGTCCTAACAGTACACTTGCCCTAAAACAAAATCGAGCCATAACCCTAAACCTAACCCTAAACCTAAACCTTAACCTAAACCAAACGCTAACCCTACACCTAGCCCTAAATGTAGAACTAATTTGAGTCTTAACCCTAACCCTAGAAGTAATCTTGTCCCTTACTCGGACCCTAACAGTAAACTTAGCTCTAAATATTGACCTAATGCTAACCCTAGAACTAGCCCTAATCGGAATCCTAGTTCTTTCATTAGCTGTAACCCTAATGCTAACACAAATCCTTGCCCTATTCCAAGCCATAAACCTAGGTTTAACCCTAACCCTAACCCTAACCCTACCTCTAAACCTATCCCTTACCCTAAGCCAAACCCTCACCCTAATGCTACCCTAGTCCTAACCATAATCCTTAGACTACCTCAAACCCTATCTCTATTATTAGTCCTAACCCTAGCCATCAATCTAGATCTAACCTTAACTCTAATCCTGAGAACTTATTCTGACCCTAACACTAACCCTAGGTCTAAACCTGACACTAAACCTAAAGCGAACCCTAATCCTACCCCTACCGGTAAACCTATACCTAAACCTAACAGTAACACTAGCACTAGACCAAACCTTATCCTAAATAGAGTCATAAATCTAGCCTTAGCCCTAAACAAAAACCTAGAACTAGGCCCTAACAATAACCATTAACTTAATGTAAAGACTAACTCTATCCCTAGACACAACACTAGTCCTAAATCTGGCCCTCACCCTAAACCTAACCCTAACCCCAACAATGACCATTACCCTAAAACAAACCCTAGCTCTAAATCTTATCCAAACCCAAAACCTAACTAGAACACTAGACTTATCCATAACCCTAACCCTAAAACTAGCCATAACCATATCCCTAGCTCTTACATTACCCATAGCCCTAATGCTAGCCATAAATCTCACACAAACGTAGCCCTTATCCTATCCCTAAACCTAGCCCTTATTGTAATCCTAACCATAAGCCTAGACCTAACCCTAACCCTAACCCTTGCCCTAACCCTAATTCTAGCTCAAACTCTAACCTTAATCTAAACATAACCCTAATCCTAACCCTAACATTAGCCCTGAATCTAACCCTAACCCTCATGCTAGACCTAATCCTAGCTGAAACATTAATACTTACCCCAAACCTAACCCTGACACTAACCCTAGGCTGAACCCTAACCCTAGTCCTAATTCTAACCTTAACCCTAGCCCTAACCTTAGCTCTAACCCTATCCCGTAACCTAAAGAAAAGCCTAACCCAAATGCTAACCCTAGGCCTAATGCTAACACTATTGCTAACACTAACCCTATTCATTACTGCAAACCTAACCTGAACCCTAAACCTAACCCTGTCAATTATCCTAACCTGTACCTTAACCCTATACCTAACACTAATTCAAGCATTAACCCTAAATCTTAACATAAACCAAACCCTACTCGAACACTGACCCTAATAATACACCTAGATTTAAACCTGATCCTTAACCTAAACCTAACCCTTACACTAGACCTAGCCATAACCTAACCCTAAAACTAACCATAACCATAAACCCAGACCTGATATTAACCCCAGACCTAATCCTAGCCCTAATCCTGACACAAACACTAGTCCTCAACTTAGGCCTATACCTAGCTTTAATCCTAACCCAAATCCTAACTCTAGACCTATCTCTAATTTTAACCCTCGCCCTAGACCTAAACTTAGGTATAACTCCATTCTTTCCCCTAAACTATCACTAACCCTAACCCTAACACTAACCATATCTCTAGCCCTAACCATAGGCCTAACTCTACCACTAACTCTAGCACTAACCCTAGCCCTAATTTAGCTCTAACCCTAACTCTACCCCTAACCTTGGCCTAAGACTAACTCTAACTTTCCCCCTAGCCCTATTTCTAGTTCTAACCATATCCATTAAAATAAACCTAACACAAGCCCTAACCTTAGCCTTAACTCTAGCCCTAGACCTTAACCTAGATCTAACCATAACTCTACATTTGACCCTAACCCTAACCCTAATCCTCAACCTACCACTAGACCTAACACTATCGCTAATCCTAAAACTAGTCATAACCCTAGCTGTATCCCTTAAACAAAACCGAGCCATTGTCCTAACCCTAAATGTTAACCTAAACCAAACCCTAACCCTAAACCTAGCCATAACCTTCTAGCCCTAATTCATGTCCTAATCCTAAAATTAACCCCGAATCTGACTTATATTCTAACACTAATTTAGTTCTAAATATCACACTAACCCTAAAGATAACACTAACACTAGACCTAGACAGATACTAACTCTAATCATGACCTTAGTTCTTATGTTAGCCATAGCCCTAACCCTAGCCCTAAACCTAACAGAAAAACTAGCCCTAATCTGAGCCCTAACCCTAAGTAAACCTAAACCTAAACCTAAACCTAGCCCTAGCCGTAAAACTAACTCTAGCACTAACTCTATCACTTACCCTAAGCCAAACCCTATCCATAATGCTAACCTTAGTCCTAATCCTAATCCATAGCCTAACCCAAACCCTAACCCTATTATTAGTCCTAACCCTAGCCCTCATTCTAGCTCTAACCCTAACTCAAATCATTACCCTAACACAAACCTTCAGTCTAAATCTGACCCTAACCCTAAGCCAAACACTAAAACTAGCCCTATGGGTAAACTTATACCTAAACCTAACCCTAACACTAGCCCTAGACCTAAGCCTAATCCTAAATATAGCCATAAATCTAGACCTAGACCTAAAAATCCCTGAGCTCTAGCCCTAACCTCATCCTTAACCTAAAACAAACACTAACCCTATCCCTAGACCTAACTTTTGTCCTAATTCTGGATTTCACCTTAAACCTAACTCTAACCTGAACACAGACCCTAACACTAACACTAAACCTAGCTCTAAACCTGAACCTAACCCAAAACCTAAACCTAACACTAGACATACCCATAACCCTAACCCTAAAACTAGCTCTAATCAGAACACTAGATCTTACATTACACATAGCCTTAACCCTGGGCCTAAACCTAAAACAAAACCTAGCCCTAATCTGAGGCCTAAACCTACACTAAGCATAACCATAATCCTAAATGTAACACTAACCCTAACCCTCGCCTTACACATAACCCTAGCTCGAAGCCTAACCCTTAGCCTAAACATAACCCTAGCCCTATTCCTAAATATAAACCTAACCTTAGCCCTAATCCTAACCTTAACCCTAGAACTAACACTAGCTCTAACCCTAACATTACCCTAACCCTAACCCTAATAATAATCCCAGCCCTAAACCTAACCCTATCACTAAACCTAATCATAAACCTAACCCTCGACCTAACCCTAAACCTAACCCTTGCCATAAACTTAACCCTAAACCTTACCATAAATTAAAACTAAACCTATCCCTAAACCTAAATTTAAACATAACCTAAACTTAACCCTAAACCTAATCTTACATCTAATCCAATACATTACTCTAAATCTAACCCTAACCCTAATGAAAACACTAGCACTAACCTCAAACCTAACCATAACCATAACCCAGACCTAACACTAAACCTAACAGTCCCCCAGCCCTATCTGTAGCTTAAATCCTAACCCTTACCCTAACTCTAACACTAGCCCTAGCCCTAACCATAATGCTAACTCTATCCCTAACCCTAACACTAAAACTAGCCCTAATCCTAGCCCTAATTTAGCCCTATTCCTAACCCTAACCCTAACCCTAGAATTAAGACTAACTATAATTCCCACACAAGACTTATTCCTACTTCTAACCCTATCTCTTACCATAACCCTAACCCAAACCCTAACCCTAGCCATAACCCTTGCACTACCTTAGTCCTAGCACTAACTCTAGATCGAAACCTATCTCTAACACTAACCCTAACCCGATGCCTCAGCCTAACCCTGAAACTAACTCTAACCCTAATGACGATCCTAAAATTAACCCTAACCCTAGCCCTAGCCTTAAATCAAAACTGAGCCATACACCTAACACTAACCCTTACCCTAGACCAAACCCTAACCCTACACCAGCCCTAAACCTAGGCCCAATTGAAAACCTAACCCTAACCCTAAACATAACCATGACCCTGACTCATATCCAAACACTAAATATAGCTCTAAACATCACCCTAACCTTAAACCTAACCATAACATTAGACCTAGCCCTAAACCTAACCCTAAAACTAACCCTAATTGTAACCCTAGTTCTTACAATAGCCATAGCCATAACACTAGCCATAACCCTAATACAAAACTAGCCCTAATCCAATCCCTAAAACAAGCTTTAACCCTAAACCAATCCTAACCATGGTCCTAACCCTAGCTCTAACCCTATCCCTTACCCTAAGCCAAACCCTCACCCTAATGCTAACTGTAATCTTAGCACTAATCCTTAGCCTACCCAAAACCCTAACTGTATAACTAGTCCTAACTGTAGCCTTCATTCTAGATCTAACCATAACCCAAACCCTAACCCTATCCCTGACCATTATTCTGAACCTAACACTAATCTTAGGTATAAATCTAAACGTAACCCTAAACTGAATCCTAACACTAGCCCTACTGGTAACCTTATACCTAACCCTAACCCTAATACTAGCCTTAGACCTAAACCTAATCCTAAATCTAGCCACAACTATAGCTCTAGACCTAAAGACAAACTAGACATAGCCTTAACAATAACCCTTAACCTAACCCAAACTCTAACCCTACCTCTAGACCTAACCCTAGTCCTAATTCTGGCTTTAACCCTAATCATTACCCTACCAGAAAACTGTCCCTGACACTAACACTAACACTAGCTCTCAACTTCACCCTAACCCTAAAACTAACCCTACAACTACACCTAGCCCTAGCATTAAACATAAAACTAGTCCTAATAATTTCACTAGTTCTTACATTAGCCATAGCCCTAACCTATCGAAAAACCTATCCCTAATACAAGCCCTACCTTAGCTTTAACCCTAAAGATAATCCTAACAATATCCCTAGCCCTAACCATAACCCTAAGCCTAACCCTAGACCTAATCCTAACCATAAACCTAGCCCTAACCCTAGTTCTAACCCTGTTCATTACCCTAAGATAATTATAATCCTTATGCTAACCATAGGCAGAACCCTAATCCTAGCACTAGCCTTAACCCTGTCCATTAACCTACACCTAACCTGAACCCTAAACCTAACTGTGTCATTACCCGATCCCTAAACATAATACTAATTTGAGCCTTAAACCTAAACCTTAACCTAACCCAAACCCTAACCTTGACCCTGACTTCAATAATACTTATAGCTCTAAACCTGACCCTAACAAGAAACCTAAACTTTACAATAGACCTATCCATAAGTCTAACCCTAAAACTATCCCAAACTGTACCCTAGACCTGACATTAGCCCTAGCTCTAATCCTAGCCCTAACACTAATACAATACTTAACACAAATCCTAGCCATATACCTTGCCTTAATCATAACCCCAACCCTAATGGTAACCCTAAACTTAATCCTAATTCTCACCCTAGTACTAAAACTAGCTATATTCTCATCCCTTAAACCTAACACTAACCCTAGCCCTAAGACTAACTCTCTCACACTAGCATATACCTAGTTCTAACCCTATCTCTTACCATCACCATACACCTATCCCAAAACGTAGCCCTACCTAGCCCTACACTTAGCCATATCTCAAAACCTATATCTCAACCTAACTCTAAATTTAACCATAACCCTAAGACTAAATCTAGCCATAACTCTACTCTTATCACTAATCCTTAACCTAAGCCTAACTCTCACACTTACAATAGCCCTAACCCTAAGACTAATCTTAAAACTAGCCCTAACCATACACCTAGCCTTAATACAAAACTGAGTCATAGCACTAACCTTAACCCTTAACCTAAACCAAACCCTAACCCTACACCTAGCCCTAACCCTATCCCTAATTATAGTCTAATCCTAACCTGAAAAATAACCCTGACCCTGACTCTGACCCTAACACTAACCCTGGCTCTAAACATCATCATCACTGTAAACCTAACCTTAACACTAGACATAGAGCTAACTCTAACCCTATAACTAGCTGTAATCATAAACCTACTTCATACATTAGTGGTACCCTTAACCCTATCCCTGAACTAACCCAAAACCTAGACTTAATCTGAGTCCTAAACCTAGGTTTAGCCCTAAACTTAAACTTAACATTAACTAGCCCTAATCCTATACATAACACTAGCAGTAACCTTAGGGCTAATCCTATCCATTACCCCAATGATAATCCTAACCCTTCTGATAACCCTAGGCCTAACCCTAACCCTATATATTACATTAAACCAAACCTAAACCCTAAACCTAAACCTGTCATTACCCTAACCCTAAATCTAACACTAATTCGAGCCCTGAACATAAACACTAACTTAACCCAAACCCTAATCCTGACCCTGATTCTAAAAATAACCCTAGATCTAAACCTGACCCTAACCAAAAACTTAACCATTACACTTGACCAAGCCATAAACGTAACAAAAAATCTATCACTAACTGTAACCCTACACCTGACATTAGTCATAGCCCTAATACTATCACTAACCCTAAAACAAATCCTAGTTTTCATCATAGCTTTAAACATAGCCTTAACCTTTGCTCTTGCCCTAAACCTAGCTATAACCACATCCTTACCCTAAATTAAACCTTATCTCTAACCCTAACCCTAATGGTAAGCCTTGCCTTATTCTTAGCCCTAGCACTAACCCTAGATAAAAACCTAACTCTAAATATAACCTTAACTCGATGTCTAAGCCTAATCCTAAAACTAGCCCTAACCCTAGCCCTAAAATAACCCTAGCCATAATTTAACCATATACCTAAACCTAACCCTAACCCTAGCCCTAAGACTAACTCTAACTCTCACACTAGCCCTATCACTCATTATAACCCTGTCCCTTACCATAACTCTAACCCTAACCCAAACCCTAGTGCTAACCCTTGCCCTATTCTTATCCCTAGCACTAACCTTAGGCAAAATGTAACTCTAAATCTAGCCCTAACTTGAAGCCTAAGCCTAACCCTAACACTAGCCCAAACCATAACACTAATCCTAAAATGAGCCCTAACCCTAGCCCTAGCCCTAATACTAAACTGAGCAATAGCTCTAACCATAACCATTAACCTAAACCAAACCCTAACCTTACACCTAGACCTAACCCTAGCCCTAATTTGAGTTGGAAGACAAACCCTAAAACTAACTCTGAACCTGACATTGACCCTAACATTTCTAGCTCTAAACATCACCCTAACACTAAACCTAAACCTAACACTAAACCTAGCACTAAAACCCTAAAACTAGCCCTAATTGTAAACCTAGTATTTACATTAGCTGTAACCCTAACCCTAGCCCTAACATAACCCAAAACCTAGCCTTAATCAGAGCCCTAACCTAGCTTTAAACCTAACGTAACCCTAATACTATCCCTAATTGTAATCATAACTCTAGCCTTAAATTGATCTCTAACTCTATCCATTACCATAACCATAACCATAACCATAATGATAACCCTAGGCATAAACCTAATCCTATCCCAAAACCTAACCCTTCCATTACCCTAAACCTAAAGTGAATCCTAAACCTAACCCTATCATTACCCTAATCCTAATCCTAAAACTAATTCAAGCCAGAACTTGAAACCTTAACCTATCCCAAACTCTAACCCAGACCTTGAGCCTAATAATACCCCTACCTCTAAACTTTATAATAACCCAACACCTAACCCTTAGCCTAGGCATAGCCATAAACCTAGTTCTAAAACTTCTTTAACCATAACTCTGGACCTGAAATTAGTCCTAGCCCTAATCCTAGCACTAGCCCTGAAAGCACACCTAGCCCTCATCCTAGCCCTAAAAGTAGCCTTAATCATAACCCTAAATCTAGCCCTACATCTAACCCTAATTCTACCAGCACCCTACCTCTAAACCTAGTTATAATGTCATCCCTTACCCTAAATTTAAACCTAACACTAATCCTAACCCTAGGCTTAAGATAAACACAAAACCTAGCCCTAATCCTAGCCCTAATTTAGCTCTATCTCTAACCCTATCCTAATCCTAGCCATAAGACTAACTCTAAATCTTGTACTAGCCATATCCCTAGTTCTATCCTTATCTGCTACCATAAACCTCACACTAGCCCTAACACTTGCCCTAAAGTTGATCCCAGCCCTAACCCTAACTCTAAATCTAACCTTAAACCTAAGCCTAAGCCTAACACTAACACTAGCCCTAACCCTAATGATATTCGTAAAACTAGCCCTAACCCTAATCCTAGCAGTGAACCAAAACAGAATGATAGCCCTAACCCTAACCTTAACTTAAACCAAACACTAACACTACATCTAGACCTAAACCTAGCCCTAATTTGAGTACTAAGCCTCACCTTAAAACTAATCCTGACGCTGACTCATATTCTAACACTCACCCTAGTTCTAAACACTGTCCTAAACTCAAACCGAGCACTAACATTAACAATATCACTAATTTGAGTCTTAATGTTAACCCTAAAACTAACCTTGACCCTGACTCCTATCCTAACAAGAACTGTGGCTATAAATATTACCCTAACCTTAAACCTAACACTAGCACTCAACCTACCCCTAATCCTAACCCTAAAACTAACCCTAATGGTAACCCTAGTTCTTACATTAGCCATTGCCCTAACCCTAGCCCTAACCCTACAACAAAAACTTGCCCTATTTCAAGCTCTAAACCTAGCTTTAACCCTAACTCTAACCCTAACCCTAGCTCTATCTTTATCCCTTACCCTAAGCAAAACTCTAACCCTAATGGTAACCCTATAACTATTCCTAATTATTAGGCTAAACAAATTCCAAACCCTTTTATTAAAAGTCCTGACTCTAGCCCTCATTCTAGCTCTAATCTTATCCCAAACCCTAAAGCTAACCCTGACCCTTATTCTGACACAAACAATAACCCTAGATCTAAACCTGAACCTAAGCATAGAGCAAACCCTAATACTGGCCTTACCGGTAAACTTGTAATTAAACCTAAACCTAACCCTAGACTTAAGACTAAGTCTAACTCTCACAGGAGCCCTATCCCTAGTACTAACCCTATTCCTTACCATACCCAAAACCTAGCCCTAAACCTAGCACTAATGCTTGCCCTACCCTTAGTCCTTGCCCTAACCCTAGAACTAACCCTAACTCTAAATCTAACCCTAACTCTAAGCTTGAGCCTAACACTAACACTAGCCCTATATCTAATGTTAATCATAAAACTAGTCCTAACCCTAACCCTAGCAGTTAAACAAAACTGAGCAATGGCCCTAACCTTAACCTTAACTTAAACCACCCTAAAACGACATCTATACCTAAACTTAGCCCTAAATTCGACTCCTAACCCTAACCTATCTAAACCCTAACCCTATCTAAAAAAAAAAAAAAAAAAAAAAAAAAAAAAAAAAAAAAAACTTCTGGTGTATGGTGTATATTCTCAATTGAAAACTTATGTTTTAAGCCTATGTTCTATACTACATGTTTTCACTTAAGTTTTGTCTGTGGTAAACCGTCAAGACAGTCATATGAAAAGTAGGCACTTTGCCTATTACTTACCATTTAACCACAACTCACATTTTGAGACTGTCCATACTAATTGAATGGACAAGTGTATGACAATGTCATATTTCAGGGAAAATGCCTTGTATGGTGTAATAATTGTTAATAGTCCTGTCTTATCCAGGACAGTAATCCAGTATGTAATATCTCTTACTAAGAATATAATGTTGTCCATAAGATTAATTTTGTAGCATATTTTAAATGTAGTCTCCAAGGCAAATTTTTATTTAATGTGAACAATTCTTACATTTTAAAAAAGAGAGTTATGTTAGAGCAGTTTTGTAATCCTAAACACTTAAAGTTAAAAAAAAAAAGTTGAATTTCTATAGGGTTTCCTTTTTCCATAGAGAGAGTTCATGTCCTTCTCCTTCATCCTTCCTTCTCTGTTTCCTTCCTTTATTCCCTCCATCCTTTCTTCCTTCCTTCCTTCCTTTCTTCCTTCCTCCTTTTCTTATTTCCTTCCCTCCTTCCTTCCTTCCTTACAGCTCTGCCTCACACAAACACACAGTGTCTCTGTCTCCTTCCTCCCTGCCAAAACTCCCCTGCCTTCCCTGGCTTCCTTCCTTAGAGTCTCCTGCACTAAATGGGGAAGACACGTCCCATCTTGAAAAGGTTACTCTGCATCTCCTTCTTTGCCCTCTGAATTTTGCCACTTCCTGTGATTGTTGGTTTTCAAATTCCAGACTGATATTGACGTTAGGGATTTAGAAACAAAATAACAGAATTGGCGCCCCCATAAACACCCACCTAAATCATGAATTGCTGTTAAAATTGTTCTGACACTTTTCATCTGCTTAACACACATAAAATTGTGTAATTAGTAAAAAAATATATATATGGTTAGGCTATTGATGAGCCTAAGGATTAGAAATAGGTCTAAGGTTACAATTCGGGTTAGGGTTTTGCTTAGGTTTAGGGATACATTTAGAGCTAGTGTTAGGTGTAGGGCTAGGGTTAGGGTTAGTGTGAAAACTAGGTTTAGGGTGCAGATTACGGCTAGTTTTTGTGTTAGCATCAGGGCTAGGGTTAGGGCAACAAATAATGCAAGAATCAGGATTACAATGAGAGTTATATTTAAGGTTAGTGTTTAAGATTAGTGTTTATGATTAGGTTCAAGGTTAGGATAAATTTAGAGCTAGGGTTATTGTAGGGATAGGAGCCAGGAACAGGGATATTTTTAGGGTTAGGACTCAAATTAGGGCTAGGTTTACTGTTAGGGTTTGGTTTAATGTTAGAGTGGTGTTTTAGAGCTAGAGTGAGTGTTAGGGTATATGTCAGGGTCAGGGTTAGTTTTAAGGTTAGGGTTAGGATTTGAATTAGGGCTAGGATTTATTCTAGGTGTACTTTAGTGTTTGTTTTAAGTTAAGGTAGGGTTAGTTCTATTGCTCGGTTTTGTTTTAGTCCCAGGTTAGGGTTCACACTAGTTTGATGATGAATATTAGGGTTAGGTCTACTGTTAGTGTTAGGCTTGGGCTTATGGTTATGGTTATATTTAGAGTTAGGCTTAGATCTAGGGTTAGGCTAGGACTAAGGATAGGACAAGTGTTAGAGCTAGGGTTAGGGCTAGGTTTAGAGTTACGGTAAAGGATAGGGTTAGAACTAGGAATAGGGCTAATGTGAGAGTTAAAGTTTGTCTTAGGGCTAGAATTAGGGTTAGTGTTGGATAAGGATTACATTAAGGCCAGGATTAGGGCTAGGGCTAGTGGTCTTTTAGGCCTAGTGATAGGGTTATGGTTAGGGTAATGTTTTGGATAAGGGATGGCATTATACCTAGGTGTAGAGGTAGGGTGAGGGTTAGAGTAGGGTTAGGGCTAAGCAGATTTAGGGTTATGAGTAATGCTAGGTTTAAGGCTAGGATGAGGGCTAATGTTTTTTTTTTTTTTTTACTTTTAGGATAGGATTAGGGCTAGGGCTAATATCAGGTCTAGGGTTACGGTTAAAGATAATTTTAGGGTTAGGTTTAGGTCTACATCTAGTGTAAGGGTTAGGCTTAGGGTAAGGTTCAGGTTTAGAGCTAGGGACATTTTTAAGTTTAGGGTGAAGCTTAAGGTTTGGTTTAAGTTAGGATTTAGGTTTAGGGCTTGAATTTGCATTAGGATTAGATTTAGGGTAATGATAGTGTTTGGTTTAGGGTTCAGGTTAGGTTTAGGGTAATTTATAGTGTTAGCATTTGCAATAGGGTTAGGGTTAGGCTTAGGGTTAGCATTAGGGTAAGGGTTATGGTTATGGTAGTGGGTCAGATTTGAGCTTAGGTTAGAACTAGGGTTAAGGTTAGGAATAGGTCTTGAGTTATGGTTAGGTTTATGTTTAGAACTAGGGTTAGGTTTAGGGTTATGTTTAGAGCTAGGGTTATGGCTAGGGAGAGGGTTAGTTTTATGGTTAGGTCTAGGGATAGGATTATGCTAGATTTAGTATTAGGTTAAGGGTTAGGGGTAGGATTATCATTAAGGTTAGGTTTAGGGTTAGGGTAATGTATAGGTTTAGATATAGGGATAGGTAAGGGTTTGGTTTAGGTTTAGGATTATGGCTATGGTTATGTTTAGGTTTCTGGTAAAGTTTAGGGTTTGAGTTACGTTTAGTGCTATGCCAAGTGTTAAATTTAGGATTATATCTAGTGTCAGTTTTCCGGTTAGTGTTAGGTTTAGAGTTAGGTTTAGGCTAGGATTATCAATAAGTTTAGGGTTGGGGTAATGGGTAGGTTTAGAGCTAGGTTTAGGGCGATGTTTGAGTTTAGGATTAGGGCTAGGGTTAATGTTAGAGTTTGTGATAAGTCTAGGTTTATGTTTAGGGTAAGGTTTAAGCTTTGATCCAGGGCTAGGACTAAGGTGAGGACTAGGTTTATGTTAGGCCTAAGGTTAGGTGAGGCTACGGTTATGGTTAGTGTTATGCTTAGGGCTAGATTTAGTCCTTGGATTAGTTCTGTGTTTAGTGTTAGGTTTAGGCCTAGGGTTAGGGGTATGGATAATGTAAGAGCCAGAGTTATAATTAGGTCTTGTTATACTGTTAGAGTTATGGATGTGTATAGAATTAGGTTTAGGTTTTGATTAGGGTCAGTTTAAGAGGTACGTTTAGTGTTAAAGGCAGGGTCAGTGTTAGGGTCTGAGGGAGGCAAACAGGGAGAGTGAGCCCAGGTGTTCATGAAAACAGGGCTCCCAGGAGCAGCAGAACTGGCATGTAGCCAGTATTGTGGTGAGCTCCACAGGTGAGCACGGCCTGGCTTGAGGAAACACAAGACAAGGCCCTAGACACTCAGGATTGGAGACCCGCCCAGTCTAGGAGAAAGAGCTGCTGCACAGTGAATGGTTCCCACCTATTGAGAGGAGAAGCTTGGCCCAGTGGGCACAGCTCCACCTACTGGAAGAGAAGTTAATAGAACTCTAGGACTGCATTTATTATTATTATTATTATCATTTTTTTTCTTTTCTTTTTCTTTTTTTTTTTTCTTCTTTTTCTTTCATTTTCAATTTTTATTTGTTGTTGTTCTTTAATTTTTTTTCAATGTTTCTATTTTTTTAATTTTTTTTATTTTATTATTATTATTTTTTTATTTTAATTTTCATTTTTTGTTATCACTATTATTTTTGTTAAATTTTTTTTCGTCTTTTCTTTCTTTCTTTATTATCTAATCTTTGTTATTCTTGTTTCTTTTGTCTTTTCATTTCTTTTCAATCTTCTTATTCCCCCTTCCTTGAATTCTACCTGCCTACTCTCATTCTCTTTAGTGACTTCTTCCCTTCCCTTCTAATATCTTTCCTCTCAAGCATCAAATAAATCTATAAGAGTAAACAGAAACTCAGCAGTCAAACAGAACAAGAAGTAACATGAGCAGCATAAAAAAAGCAAGGAAGAAAAGGAGTACAAACAATGAAGGACAGCCTAAATATTCAGGAGGACCTAGAGTCAGCAGAAAAATGGTCATATAAAGAACTCAAGGAATACCTTAGACAGATGGAATGGAACCTTAAAGAAGATACGAGACAGCAAATCCAAACAGTGAAAGAACACTTTGAAAATGAATTACATAGACAGATAAAAGAAGAAGTTAAGCATCTTTATCAGGAGATTGAGATTATAAAAATAAACCAAACAATAATTGTAGAAATGAAGGAAACGATAAACCAAATTAAAAACTCAATTGAGAGTATCACCAACAGAATGGAGCAAGTAGAAGCCAGAACATCAGATAATGAAGACAAAATATATCATCTTGAAAAGAGCCTAGCCAACTCAGAAAGGCTGGTTAAAAACCACGAGAAAAACATCCAAGAGATATGGGATAACATAAAGAAACCAAACCTACGAGTCGGGATAGAAGAAGGTACAGAGATTCAAACCAAGGGAATGAGTAACCTGCTGAAAGAAATAATTACAGAAAACTTTCCAGAAATAAAAAAGGAAACGGATATACAAATTGTAGATGCATACAGGACACCGAGCACACAAAATCACAGTAGACCAATGCCAAGACACATTGTTATGAAGATATCCAATATACAGAACAAAGAGAAAATACTAAAAGCTACAAGAGAAAGGAGGCAGATTACATTCAGGGGTAAACCAATAAGGTTAACAACAGATTTTTCATCACAGACGCTGAAAGCGAGAAGATCCTGGAACAACGTATTTCAAACACTGAAAGACAATGGATGCCAACCAAGAATTCTGTATCCAGCAAAATTAAGCTTCAGGTACGATAACGAAATAAAAATCTTTCATGATAAACAAAAGCTAAAAGAATTTGCAGCCAGAAAACCAGCATTGCAAAGCATCTTGAGCAAAACACTACACGAGGAAGAAATGAAAAACAATAACCAAAACCATCAGTGGGAAGTGCCTCTATAAAGACAGAGGGCGGGGGGAAAGCTAACCATGGAGAAACAAACTAAATTAAAAAAAAAAGAAGATAAATAATCAAACATGGCTGGAAGTACAAACCATATATCAATAGTAACTCTAAACATTAATTGCTTAAACTCTCCAATAAAGCGACATAGGCTGGTAACATGGATTAAAAAAACAAATCCAACAATATGCTGCCTCCAGGAGACACATCTGATTGGAAAAGACATACACAGGCTGAAGGTGAAAGGTTGGGAAAAAATATACCATGCACACGGTCCTCGTAAGCAAGCAGGGGTGGCCATCCTCATATCGAATAAAATTGACTTCAAGACTAAATTAATCAAAAGGGATAAGGAAGGACATTATATACTGTTAAAAGGAACCATTCACCAACAAGACATAACAATTATCAATAATTATGCACCAAATAATGGTGCTGTGACGTTCATAAAACAAATTCTCCTCAAGTTCAAGAATCAAAAAGACCACAACACAATAATTATGGGTGACTTCAACACACCTCTCTCACAATTGGACAGATCTTCCAAACAAAAGCTGAATAAAGAAACTATAGAACTCAATATCACAATCAACAACCTAGACTTAACTGACATATATAGAATATATCAACCATCATCAAGTGGGTATACTTTTTTCTCAGCAGCACATGGATCCTCCTCAAAAATAGACCATATATTATGCCATAGGGCAACCCTCAGTAAATATACAGGGGTGGAGATAATACCATGCATTTTATCTGATCATAATGGAATGAAACTGGAAATCAATGATAAAAGACGGAAGGAAAAATCCTACATCACATGGAAAATGAACAGTATGTTACTGAATGATCAATGGGTTACAGAAGACATAAAGGAAGAAATCAAAAAATTCTTAGAGATAAATGAAAATACAGACACAACATATCGGAATCTATGGGACACAATGAAAGCAGTTTTAAGAGGGAAATTCATCGCTTGGAGGTCATTCCTCAAAAAAAGTAAAAACCAACAAATAAATGAGCTCACACTTCATCTCAAAGCCCTAGAAAAGGAAGAGCAAAACAACAGCAAATGTAGCAGAAGGCAAGAAATAATTAAAATCAGAGCGGAAATCAATGAAATTGAAACAAAAGAAACTATTGACAAAATTAAGAAAACTAAAAGTTGGTTCTTTGAAAAAATAAATAAGATCGACAGACCCTTAGCCATGCTAATGAAGAGAAGAAGAGAGAGAACTCAAATCACTAACATACGGGATGAAAAAGGCAATATCACAACAGACACTACAGAAATACAGAAGACAATTAGAAATTATTTTGAAAAACTATATTCCAATAAAATAGAAGATAGTTAAGACATTGATAAATTCCTTAAGTCATATGATTTGCCCAGACTGAGTCAGGAGGATACTCACAACTTAAACAGACCAATAACAATAGATGAAATAGAAGAAGCAATCAAAAGATTTCCAACCAAGAAAAGCCCAGGACCGGATGGGTATACAGCGGAGTTTTACAAAACCTTTAAGGAAGAATTAATACCAGTACTTTTCAAGTTATTTCAGGAAATAGAAAAAGAAGGAGCTCTGCCAAATTCATTCTATGAGGCCAACATCACCCTGATTCTGAAACCAGACAAAGACACCTCAAAGAAAGAAAACTACAGACCAATATCTCTGATGAACAAAGATGCAAAAATCCTCAATAAAATTCTGGCGAATCGGATACAAAGGCACATCAAAAAAATTGTGCACCATGATCAAGTAGGATTCATCCCTGGGATGCAAGGATGGTTCAATATACAGAAATCAATAAATGTTATTCACCACATCAATAGACTTAAAAATAAGAACCATATGATCATCTCAAAAGACGCAGAAAAAGCATTCGACAAAGTACAGCATCCCTTTATGTTCAAAACATTAGAAAAACTAGGGATAACAGGAACTTACCTCGACATTGTAAAAGCAATCTATGCTAAGCCACAGGCTAGCATCATTCTCAATGGAGAAAAATTGAAGGCATTCCCCCTAAAATCTGGAACAAGACAGGGATGCCCTCTATCACCACTTCTATTCAATATAGTTCTCGAAACATTGGCCAGAGCAATTAGACAGATGAAAGAAATTAAAGGCATAAAAATAGGAAAGGAAGAACTTAAATTATCACTATTTGCAGATGACATGATTCTATACCTAGAAGACCCAAAAGGGTCTACAAAAAAACTACCAGAACTAATAAATGAATTCAGCAAAGTGGCAGGATATAAAATCAACACGCATAAATCAAAGGCATTTCTGTATATCAGCGACAAAACTTCTGAAACGGAAATGAGGAAAAACACTCCATTCACAATATCCTCAAAAAAAATAAAATACTTGGGAATCAACCTAACAAAAGAGGTGAAAGATTTATATAATGAAAACTACAAAGCCCTAAAAAGAGAAGTAGAAGAACATCTTAGAAGATGGAAAAATATACCCTGTTCATGGATAGGCAGAACTAACATCATCAAAATGGCGATATTACCAAAAGTTCTCTATAGGTTTAATGCAATGCCAATCAAAATCCCAATGGCATTTCTTGTAGAAATGGATAAAGCAATCATGAAATTCATATGGAAAAATAAAAGACCCAGAATAGCAAAAGCAATTCTAAGCAGGAAGTGCGAATCAGGCGGTATAGCGATACCAGACTTAAAACTATATTACAGAGCAATAGTAACAAAAACAGCATGGTACTGGTACCAAAACAGGAGGGTGGACCAATGGTACAGAATAGAGGACACAGAGACTAATCCACAAAGCTACAACTATCTTATATTTGATAAAGGAGCTAAAAGCATGCAATGGAGGGAGGATAGCATCTTCAACAAATGGTGCTGGGAAAACTGGAAATCCATATGCAACAAAATGAAACTGAATCCCCTCCTCTCGCCATGCACAAAAGTTAACTCAAAGTGGATCAAGGAGCTAGATATCAAATCAGAGACTCTGCGTCTGATAGAAGAAAAAGTTGGCTCCGATCTACACATTGTAGGGTCGGGCTCCAAATTCCTTAATAGGACACCCATAGCACAAAAGTTGATAACAAAAATCAACAAATGGGACTTACGTAAACTGAAAAGTTTTCTCTCAGCAAGAGAAACAATAAAAGAGGTAAATAGGGAGCCTACATCATGGGAACAAATTTTTACTCCTCACACTTCAGATAGAGCCCTAATATCCAGATTATACAAAGAACTCAAAAAATTAAACAATAAGAAAACAAATAACCCAATCAACAAATGGGCCAAAGACCTGAACAGACACTTCTCAGAGGAGGACATACAATCAATCAACAAGTACATGAAAAAATGCTCACCATCTCTAGCAGTCAGAGAAATGCAAATCAAAACCACCCTAAGATACCATCTCACTCCAGTAAGATTGGCAGCCATTATGAAGTCAAACAACAACAAGTGCTGGAGAGGATGTGGGGAAAAGGGTACTCTTGTACATTGCTGGTGGGACTGCAAACTGGTGCGGCCAATCTGGAAAACAGTATGGAGACTCCTGGGAAAGCTGGGTATGGAACCACCATTTGACCCAGCTATTGCCCTTCTTTGACTTTTCCCTGAAGACCTTAAAACAGCGTACTACAGGGATACTTCTACATCGATGTTCATAGCAGCACAATTCACAATTGCTAGACTGTGGAACCAATCCAGATGCCCTTCAATAGATGAATGGATAAAAAAATGTGGCATTTATACACCATGGAGTATTACGCAGCACTAAAAAATGACAAAATCATAGAATTTGCAGGGAAATGGATGGCACTAGAGCAGATTATGCTTAGTGAAGCTAGCCAATCCCTAAAAAACAAATACCAAATGTCTTCTTTGATATAATGAGAGCAACTAAGAACAGAGCAGGGAGGAAGAGCAGGAAGAAAAGATTAACATTAAACAGATACATGAGGTGGGATGGAAAGGGAGAGAAAAGGGAAATTGCATGGTAATGGAGGGAGACCCTCATTGTTATACAAAATTACATATAAGAGGTTGTGAGGGGAATGGGAAAATAAACAAGGAGAGATATGAATTACAGTGGATGGGGTAGAGAGAGAAGATGGTAGGGGAGGGAGGGGGGATGGTAGAGGATAGGAAATGTAGCAGAATACAACAGTTACTAATAGGGCATTATGTAAAAATGTGGATGTGTAACCGATGTGATTCTGCAATCTGTATTTGGGGTAAAATTGGGAGTTCATAACCAACTTGAATCTAATGTATGAAATATGATATGTCAAGAGCTTTATAATGTTTTGAACAACCAATAAAAAAATTTAAAAAAAAAATGTAAAAAAAATAGATCTTTACTAATGAAATGGTGCTTTTGTTCAACAAACCACTTGCAAAATTTGCCTGGGTAAGAAAAAAAAATGTATTGTAGCTTTCTTTATCATAGCAGACTATCCTTCTCCAAAACAGATAGTAATAATTAGCCTCCTAAGTATGAAAATCCTACATGATATGATGTGTTTCTGCTTTATTTTTTACAAAGACCAAATTGACTGCCAGTACTTGAACTTCTGAAAATAAAACTGTGTATGTTGACAAGATAAAAAAAAAAAAAGAGGTACGTTTAGTGTTAAAGGCAGGGTCAGTGTTCCAAGTTCGGGTTAAAGCCAGAATTAGGACTAGGTTTTGGTCTAGGGGTGGGGTTAGTGTTTGGGTTAGGTTAAGGGTTATTTAGGGCTATGGCTAGGTTTTTCTTTATGTCTAGAGCTAGAGGTAAGGCTAGATTTAGATTTAGGTTTAGATCTAGGGCTAATGGTAGGGTTTGGTCTAGGTATAAGGTTACCAGTAGGGCTAGTGTTAGGGTTTGGTTTAGCGTTAGGGTCAGGTTTAGACCTCGGGTTTGTGTTATGTTCAGAATGAGGGTCAGGGTTAGGGTTTGGGTTAGGGATAGGGTTAGAGCTAGAATGAGATCTAGGGTTAGGACTAATAATAGGGTTATTATTTGGTTAGCCTAAGGATTAGGGATAGGTCTACGGTTACCATTAGGGTTAGGGTTTTGCTTAGGGTAAGGGATACGGTTAGAGATAGGTTTAGGGCTAGGGTTAGGGTAATGTTTAGGGTTAAAGCTAGGTTTAGGGCTCAGATTAGGGCTAGTTTTTGTGTGAGGTTTAAGGCTAGGGTTAGGGCAATGACTAATATAAGAACCAGGGTTACAATTAGGGTTAGTTTTAGGGTTAGGGATAGGGGTAGGTCAATTGTTAGGGTTAGGTTTAATGTTAGATTGATATTTATAGCTAGAGTTAGTGTTAGAATATGAGTCAGGTCAGGGTGAGTTTTAGGGTTAGGGTTAGGACTCGAATTAGGTCTTGGGTTACTGTTAGGGTTTAGTTTAAATTTAGGGTGCTGTTTAGAGCTAGGGTGAGTGTTAGGATATGAGACAGGGTTAGGGTTATTTTGAAGGTTAGGATTAGGTCTTGAATTAGGGCTAGGGTTAGTTCTAGGTGTAGTGCTAGTGTTTGGTTTAAGTTAAAGTTTAGTGTTAGGCCTGTTGCTCGGTTTTGTTTTAGTGCTATGGTTAGGGTTAGGGCTAGGGTTAAGGTTTGTGTTAGGATTAATGAATGCTAGGCTTAACGCTAGGATTAGGGCTGGGTTTTGTGTTAGGGTTAGGGCAAAAATTATGGCTAGGGCTAATGTCAGGTCTAGGTTTACAGTTAGGGATAGTCTTAGGGTTAGATTTATGGCTAGGTCAAATTTAAGTGTTACGTTTAGGGAAAGGGTCAGGTTTAGAATTAGGGTTATTATTAGGGTCAGGGTCAGGCTTTGGGTTTGAGTTAGGTTACGGTTTAGGTTTAGGCTCGAATTAGCATTAAGGTTAAAATTAGGGTAAAGGTAATGGATAGGGTTAGGTT
Source organism: Marmota monax (assembly GCF_021218885.2). NCBI lineage: Eukaryota > Metazoa > Chordata > Mammalia > Rodentia > Sciuridae > Marmota > Marmota monax. The sequence continues at coordinate 47,600 of NW_026692338.1, read as the reverse complement.
TAGGTTTCAGGTTAGGTTTAGGGTAATGGATATGGTTTTGGTTTGTGATAGGTTTAGGGTTAGGCCTAGGGTTAGCATTAGCATTATGGTTATTTTCAGGGTAATTTATACGGTTAGACCTAGGGTTATGGCTAGGGTTAAGTTAGGATTAGGGCTAGAGTTAGGGTTAGGTCAGGGTTAGGGTGAGGGTTAGAGTCAGTATTAGGTTTCGGGTTTGAGCTAGGTTTAGTGCTGGGGCTAAGGTTAATTTAGGGTTTGGTCTAGGGTTATGGTCATGGTTATGCTAAGGTTAGTGTTAGGGTTAGGTGTAGGGTTATCATTAGACTTAGGGTAATAGGTTTAGATGTCAGGTTAGAGTTAGGGTTAAGGTTAGGTTAGCATTAGGGTTAGGTTTAGGGTTAGGGTTAGGGTTTGAGCTAGTTTAGGGTTAGGATTAGGGTTAGGTTCAATGTTAGTTCTAGGGTTAGGTTTATGTATAGGGTTAGGGTAGGCTTATCTTTAGGTGTAGTGTTATCATTAGTGTTAAGTTTAGGGATAGGTAATGGGTAGGGTTCTAGGTAGGGTTAGGGCTAGGGTTAAGGTTAGGATTAGGGCTAGGGTTAGGGTTAGGTTTAGGCCTTCGGTTAGTTTTGGAGTTAGGTTATGTTTAAGGGTTAGGTATTGAGCTAGTATTAGGGCTAGGGCAAGGGTTAGGGTTACAGTCAGGGCTCTAGGGTTAGTGTTAGGATTAGGGCTAGGGTTAGCATTAGGTTTTGGGTTATGGTTAGGGTAATTGCTAGAGTTAGAGCTAGGGTTTGGGCTATGGTTATGGTTAGGATTAGGGTTAGGGTTAGGGTGAGGTTTTGGGTTTGGTTTAGGGTTATGTTTAGGGTAATGTTAAGGGCTATGACGAGGGTTAGGGTTAGGGTTAGGGCTAGGTATAGGGTTAGTGTTATGCTTAGGGTTAGGTTTAGGGCTATAATTAGGGCTAGGTTTTGTGTAATGTTTAGGGCTTGTGTGAGGTGTATTAGTAATTTAAGAGCTAGAGTTATGGTTATGGCTAGATTTAGGGTTCATGTAGTGTTAGGGTTAGTTTCTGGGTTAGGATAAGGTTTAGAGCTTGGGGTTTTTTAGGGTAAGTGTCAAAGTTCAGGTTAGGATTAGGTTTAGGTTAGGTCCAGAATGAGAACTGGGGTTAGGTCTAGTGGTAGGGTTAGTGCTTGAGTTAGGTTAATGGTTATTGTTAGGGATAGAGCTAGGGTTATGGCTATATTTAGGATTAGGTTTAGGTCTAGGGCTAGAGTTCATGTTAGTTTTAAGTATAGGGTTACCAGTAGGGCTAGTGTTAAGTTTCAAATAAGGGTTAGGGTCATGTTTAAACTTAGGTTTAGTGTTAGAGTCAGAATAAGGGTCAGGGTTAGGGTTCAGGTTTGTGTTAATTTTAGAGCTAGAATGAGGGGTAGGGTTAGGACTAGTAATAAAGTTAGGGTTTGGGGTAGGCTTAAGATTAGGGTTAGAACTAGGGTAGCAATAGGGTGAGGGTTTGGCTTAGGGTAAGGAATAGGGTTAGAGCTAGGGTTAGGACTAGATATAGGGTTAGGGTTAGGGCCAGGGTTAGGGTTAGGGTTAAAGCTAGGGTTAGGCCTTGGATTAGGGCTAGGTTTTGTGTTAGGTTTAGGGCTATGGCTAATGTAAGAACTGGCATTATGATTAGGGCTAGTTTTAGAGTTAGGTTTAGGGCGAGGTCTAGTGTTAGGATAGGTTTAGGGATAGGGTGATGTGTAGATCTAGGGTCAGTTTTAGGGTCAGAGTCAGGGTTAGTATTAGTCTTAGGGTTAGGGTTAGAACTTGAATTAGGGCTAGAGTTAGGGCTAGGTGTAGGGTTAGGGTTTGGTTTTGGTTAAGGGTTAGGGTCAGTGCTATTACTCGGTTTTGCTTGAGGGCTAGGGCTAGGTTTAGGGCTAGTTTTCAAATTAGCGTTAGGTTTAGAGCTAGTGTTAGGGTATGGTTTAGGCTTATGTTTAGGGTTAGATTTAGATTTAGGTTTAAATCTATGTTACAGCTAGGGTTATGGCTAGGGATAGGGTTAGAACTAGGGATGGAGCTAGGGAGAGAGAGTTGGTCTTAGGGTTAGAGTTTGGTAAGGTTAGAGTTAGGGCTGTAATAGGGCTACGGTTAGAGCTAGGGTTAGTATTAAGGCTAAGCCTAGGTTTAGGGTTAGTGTTAGGGTTATGGTTATGGTTAGGCATGATGTTGTAGCTAGGTTTTGAACTAGGGTGAGGGTTAAAATTAGGGTTAGGGATAGTGTTAGGTTAGGGTTAGGATTAAGGCTATTTGGGGGCTAGGATTAGGGCATGGGTTTGTGTTAGGATTAGGGCTTCATGTGCTAGGGCTAATGTCAGGTCTAGGATTATGGTTAGAGATAGTTTTAGGGTTAGGATTATGGCTAGGTATAGTTTAAAGGTTAGGTTAAGGTTTAGGGTAAGATTTAGAGCTAGGGGCATTATTAGGGTAAGATACAGGGTTCTGGGTTGGATTAGGTTAATCTTTAAGTTTAGGGCTCAAATTAGTGTTAGGGTTAGGGTTAGGATTAGGTTCATGGATATGGTTAGGTTTAGGGTTCAGGTTAGTTTTAGTGTAATGGATAGGTTTAGGATTAGGAATAGGGTTAGGGTTATCCTAGGGTTAGCATTAGGGTTAGGGTTAGGGTTAGAGTAAGGGTAATCCATAGGATTAGAGCTAGGGTTAAGGCTAGGGTTATGGTTAGGATTAGGGCTAGGGTCAGGGTTAGGTTTGGGGTTATTGCAAGCATTAGTGTTAGTGTTAGATTTAAGGTAAGGGTTAGGGCTAGCATAACGGTCATTGTTAGTGTTACAGCTAGTGTTAGGGCTCTGATTAGGATAGGTTTTGGATTAGGTTAGAATTAGGGTTAGGGCTAAAGCTAATGCAAGAACTAGGATTATGATTAGGGCTAGTTTTAGGGTTAGGGTTACAGCTAGGTCTAGTGTTAGGGTTCGGTTCAGGTTTCGGGTGATGTTTAGAGCTAGGGTTAGTGTAGGGTCAGAGTCAGGGTCATGGTTAGTTTTAGGGTTAGGGATAGGACTTGAATTAGAGCTAGGTTTAGGGCTATGTGTAGGCTTAGGGTTTGGTTTAGGTTAAAGGTTAGGGTTAAGGCTATAGTTCTGTTTTGTTGTAGGGCTTGGGCTAGGTTAGGGTTAGTTTTAGGATTAGCGTTAGTGTCACAGCTTGTGTTAGTGAGAGATTTAGGTTTAGGTTTAGGGTTTCATTTAGAGTCAGGGTTAGATGTAGGATTAGGACTAGGGCTTTGGCTAGGGCTAAGGTTAGTGCAAGTTTTAGGGTTATGGCAAGGGTTGGGGTTAGAACTAGGAATAGGACTAGGGTGAGAATTAGAGTTAGTCTTAGGGCTAGGGTTAGGTTAGGTTTGGGGCTAAATTAGGGCTATGATTAGGTCTAGGGTTTGTATTAGGTTTAGGCCTAGTTTTAGGCTTAGGGATAGGGTTAGGTTTAGGGGAAGGGATGGGATTATAGCTAGTTTTAGGGCTAGGTCGAAGGTTAGAATTATGGTTAGGGCTAGGATTATGTTTTGGGTTAGTAATAAGGCTAGGTTTAGGGTTAGGATGAGGGCTAGGGTTTGTTTTAGGGTTATGGCAAGAATTAGGGCTAGGGCTAGTGTCAGGTCTAGGGTTATAGTTAGAGATAAACTGAGTGTTAGATTTATGGCTAGGTCTTAGGGTAAGGGTTAGGTTTAGGGTAAGGGTCAGGTTTAGAGCTAGGATTATTATTAGGGTTAGATTCAGGTTTGAGTTTTGGTTTAGTTTAGGGTTTAGGGTTAGGGCTCAAATGAGCATTAGGGTTAGGGGTATGGTAATGATATGGTTAGGTTTAGGGTTCAGATTAGTTGTAGGTTAATTGATAGGGTTAGAGTTAGTGGAAGACTTAAGTTTAGGCCTAGGATGAGCATTAGACTAAGGGTTATGTTTAGGGTAATGGATACGGTTAGAACTAGGGTTAGGGCTAGGGTTATGGTTAGTATTAGGGCTAGAGTGAGGTTTAGGGTTAGGGTTTGGCCTAGGGATAGCTATAGGTTTAGGTTTAGGGTATGGTTTAGGTTTGAGCTAGGGTTAGTGCTGGGGCAAATGTTAGGTTTAGGGTTATGTCAAGGTTATAGTTACGGTTAGCATCAAGGTTAGTGTTAGGATTAGGGCTAGGGTTATCATTAGGTTTAGGGTATTGAATAGGGGTTTGATGTCAGGTTAGGGTTAAGGTTATGATTAGGTTTTGGCTTAAGGTTAGTGTTAGGGAGAGTTGTAGGGTTAGGTTTGGGGTAATGATTAGGGTTTGAGCTAGGGTTAGGTCTATGACAAAGTTTAGGTTTATGCCTATGTCTAGGGTTAGAGTTAGGGTAGATTTAGGTTTAGGGATAGGGTTATCATCAGGATTAGGGTTAGGGTTAGGGTAATGGGTATGGTTAGAGCTAGGTTTATGAATAGGGTTAAGGTTAGGATTAGGGCTAGGGTTAATGTTAGGGTTAGGTTTAGGCCAAGGATTAGTGTTAGGATTATGTTAGGTTTAAGAGTTAGGGAATGAGCTAGGATTTGCATTAGGATGAGGTTTAGGGTTAGAGTCAGAATAAGGAAGGGTTAGGGCTAGGGTTAGCATTAGGGTTAGGGTTATGGTTAGGGTAATGGATAGAGTTAGAGGTAGGGTTTGGCTTATGGTTATGGCTACTTTTAGCATTAGTGATATGGCTAGGTCTAGTTTAGGGTTAGATTTTTGGTTAGGAAAAGGTTTCGAGCTAGAGTTTGTGTTAGGTTTAGGGTTGGGTGTATGATTAGGTCCAGCAGTAGGCCTCAGGTTAGGTCTAGGGTTAGGGCTAGTGTTTGGGTTAGGTTAAGGGTTATTGTTAGGGTTAGGGCTAGGTTTTTGTTTAGGGCTAGGGCTAGAGTTATCGCTAGATGAAGGATTAGGTGTAGGTCTATATCTAGTATTAGGTTTAGGTATAGGTATAGGGTTACAGGTAGCGTCAATGTTACGGGTCGGTTTGTGGTAGGGTCAGGTCTAAACATACAGTTAGTGTTAGGGTCAGAATAAGGGTCAGGGTTAGTGTTAGAGCTTGGGATAGGGATAGAGCTAGATTGAGGGCTAGTGTTAGGACTAGTAATACAGTTAGGGTTTGAGTTAGGCTAAGAATTAAGTTTAGGACTAGGGTAGATTTAGGGTTAGAGTTTGGCTTAGGGTAAAGGAAAGCATTAGTGCTAGGGTTAGGGCTAGTGTAAGGGCTAGGCTTAGGGTTAGGGTTAGGGCTAGATTTAGAGTTAAAGCTAGCATTAGGGCTTGGATTAGGACTAGGTTTTGTGTTAACTATAGGTCTACAGCTAATGTAAGAACTAGGGTTACAACTAGGGCTAGTTTTAGGGTTATTGTTATGTCTATATTTAGTATTAGGTTAGGTTTAGGGTTAGGGTTATGTTTAGCGTAATGGATAGGTTAGGGTTAGGGAATGTGTTAGGGTTAGACCAAGGGTTAGAATTAGGGTTAGTGTTCAGGCTGGTGTAATGAATAGGGTTAGAGCTAGGGCTAGGTCTAGGGTTAGGTTTAGGGTTAGGGCTAGGTTTAGGGTTAGGTTTAGTGTTAGTTAAGGATTAAAATTAGGGTTAGGTTTAGGGTAAGTGTTAGAGCTGCATTTAGGGTTAGAGATAGGGTTAAAGCTAGGGTTTGGGCTCAGATTAGAGTTAGGTTTTGGGTTTCCTTAGGGCTAGTGTTAGGGATATGGATAATGTAAGAACTAGGCTTCTGATTAGGGATAATTTTAGGGTTACATTAGGGCTAAGTCTAGTTTTAGGATTAGGTTTAATTTTAGAGAGATGTTTTGAGGTAGGATTAGTGTTAGGTTCAGAGTCAGGGTTTAGTATAAGGTTACTGGTAGGGCTAGTGTTAGGGTTTGGTCTATGGTTAGGGTCAGGTTTAGTCCTAGGGTTAGTGTTATTATCAGAATAAGGTTCAGGGTTATGGTTAGGGTTTGGGATAGGGTTAGAGCTAGAATGAGGGCTAGGGTTAGGACTATTAATAGGGTTAGGGTTTTGATTAGGCTAAGGATTAGTGATAGGTCTAGGTTTACCACTAAGATTACTGTTTTGCTTATGATTAGTGATAGGGTTAGAACTTGTGTTAGGGGTAAGGTTATGGGTAGGGTAAGGTATGATGTTGCAGCTAGGTTTAGAGCTAGGGTGAGGGTTAAAATTAGGGTTAGGAATAGGGTAAAGTGTAGGGTTTAGGATTAAAGCTAGTGTTAGGCCTAGGGTGAAGGCTAGGGATTGTGTTAGGGTTAGGGCTACCATTAGGGCTAGGGCTAATGTCAGGTATAGGGTTATGGTTAGGGATAGATAGGCTAACTTTGCGGGGGTAGATTTATGGTTAGGTATAGTATAAGGGTTAGGTTGAGGGTTAGGGTCACATTTATAAGTAGGGGTATTATTATGGTCAGGGTCAAAATTAGGGTTTGATTTAGGTTAAGGTTTAGGATTAGAGCTCAAGTTAGCATTAGGGTTAAGGTTAGAGTTAGGGTAATGATATGGTTAGAGTTAGGGTTGGGGTTATGTTTATGGTAATGTATAGGTTAGGGTTATGGATAGTTCTGGCGTCAGGCTGAGGTTTAGCATTATGTTTAGGGTTAGGGTTAGGGTAATGGATAGTGTTAGAGCTATGGGTTAGGGCTAGGTTTATGGTTATGCTTATGGCTAGTTTTAGGGTTAGGTGTATGGTTAGTGCAAGGATTAAAAGTAGGGTTAGGATTAGGGTAAGTGTTAGGGCTAGGTTTAGGGTTAGAGTTAGGGTTAAAGCTAGGGTTGTGTCTCAGATTAGGGCTAGGTTTTGGGTTACCTTAGGGCTCTTGTTAGGGATACAGCTAATGTAAGAACTAGGGTTTCAATTAGGTCTACTTTTAGGGTTATTTTGGGCTAAGTCTAGTTTTTTAATTAGGTTTAGATTTAGGGTGATGTTTGAATTAGGGTTAATGGTAATATCAGAGTCAGGGTCAGGGTTAGATTTAGGGTTAGGGATAGGACTCAAATTTGGGTAGGCTTAGGGCTAAATGTAGTGTTAGGATGTGGTTTAGGTTAAGGGTTAGGGTTAGTACTATGGATCTTTTTTGTTTTAGGGCTAAGGCTAAATTTCAGGGTAGTTTTATGATTAGCGTTAGTGTTATTGCTAGTGTTAGGGCTTAGGGGTACATTTAGAGTTATGGTTAATTCTAGAATTAGGACTATGGCTAGTGTTAGAGCTAAGGTTAGGGCTAGTGTTTCAGTTATGGTAAGGGATAGGGTTATAACTAGGAATAGGGCTAGGGCAAGAGCTAGAGTTAGAATTAGGGATAGGGTTAGGGTTAGGGTGAGGGCTAAATTAAGGCTAGGAAAAAGTCTAGGAATAGTGTTAGCCTTAGGCCTAGGATTAGGGCTACATTTAATGCTAGGTTTAATGTTAAGTTTGGGGAAGGGATGCCTTTTGTTTGATTTCCACCTCCATTTCCATGTACCCATATAGGTCAAAATGAAGTGAAACCTTAAAATAAAAAGTGTTCATGATAGAAAACCATTTAATTGAGAAGAGCATAACTTGGGAGCACACTAAGGCTAGATAAAAGATGAATCCTGCCCAGTATCAAAGAAATTTGAACAAAGCTAACTCTCATGCTAACAGTATCTCTAACCCTAGCCCTAGCCCTAAACCTAACCGTAACCATAACCCTAACCCGAAGTGATTGGAAAACCAGTGATCCTAGTATTCCCACACGTGTGGAGCCTTGTGGGGCAAGCTAGGTGATGAATCCTATGCACAATCAAACAAATCTTACCAAATAATAATGGGAGTATTTCAGTACATGCATATTTCCCTGTTTTCTCCTAAAGGGCTCTCAGATAAAGTTGTTTTTGCATGTTTAAGCTTAGGCCTGCTTTCACAAGGAAAATACCAGAGTCCCTACACAGAAGTGATGGAGTGTGTGAAGTTTCAAGCAGCTATCACAAACCCTGTTTGATTTTTAACTTCATTAACTTACCCGTATAGGTCAAAATGAAGTGAAATCTTAAAATACAAACTGTTCCTGACAGCAAACATGTGAACCGAGAAGGCCTAAACCTGGGGAACAGAGTAAATCTAGCTAAAAGATAAATCCTGCCAAGTATCAAAGAATTTTGAATTAAACTAACTCTAACCCTAAAACTAGCTATAACCCTCGCCCTTCCCTTAACCCTAACTTTTTTATGGGACCTTTGACCTTAGAAGTTCCAAACGTGGTCAGCCTAGTGGGGCAAGCTAAGGGATGAATGTTGCGCACTATCAAAGAAATCTGACCAAATAGTTGATGGAGTATTTCAGTACATGCATATTTCCCTGTTTTCTCCTAAAGGACTCTCAGATTAAAGTTGTTTTTACATGCTTCTGCTTAGGCCTACTTTCACAAGAACAAACCAGAGATTTCCCACAGAAAATTGATGGAGTGTGAAGTTTCAAGCAGCTAGCACCAAAACTGTTTGATTTCCAGCTCCATTTTCATTTACCTGTATAGGAAAAAATGAACTGAAACTTTAAAATATAAAATGATCCTTACAGTGAACCATTGAACCTAGGAGGACCAAATATTGGAAATATAGTAAGGATAGGAAAAAAGAATCCTGCCCAGTATCAAAGAAATTTGAACAAAACCAACTCTAACCCTAATACTAGCTCTAACACTAGCCCTAACACTAACCTTAACACAAACCCTAACCTGTATAAAAAACTGTTGATCCTAGAAGTCCCAAACTTTGGGGAGCCTAGTGGGCTAAGCTATCCTATGCAGTGTCAAAGAAATATGACCAAATAATTGAGGTGGTATTTCAGTTCATGCATATTTCACTGTTTTCTGCTAAAGTGATCTTGGATAAAGTTGTTTTTGCAATCTTCATCTTAGGGCTACTTTCACAAGGAACAAATCAGAGAGTGCCCTCAGAGAACTGATTCAGTGTTTGAAGTTTTAAGCAGCTAGCACCAACCTGGTTTGATTTCAACCTCCATTTTCATTTACCTATATAGGTCAATATAAAGTGAAACCTTAAAATACAGAGTGTTCCTGATAGTGAACCATTCAAACAAGAAGGCCCAAACCTAGGGAGCATATTAAGGCTAGGTAAAAGTTGACTCCTTCCAAGTAGCAAAGAAATTTGAACAAAACTATGTCTCACTCTAACACTTCATCTAACACTAGCCCTAACCCTAAACCTAACACTAACCCTAACTGGGTTAGAGAACCATTGATCCTAGAAGACCCACACTTGGAGAGCTTTGTGGGGCAAGCTAAATGATGAATCCTATGCAGTATCAAACAAATCTGACCAAATAATTATGGGAGGAATTTCAGTGCATGTATATTTCCCTGTTTTCTCCTAAAGGGCTCTCAGATAAAGTTGTTTTTGCATGCTTCAGCTTATGCCTGAATCAAAAGGAACATACCAGAGTGTCCTCACAGAGAATTGAGGGTGTATGTGCAGTTTCAAGCAGCTAGCATCAACCCTGTTTGATTTCCAGGTCTATTTCCATTTACTCGTATAGATGAAACTGAAGTAAAATGAAAATACCAACTTTTTCTGAAACCAAACAGTTGAACCAAAAGGCCTAAACCTTTGGAACCAGAGTAAGGTTAGTTAAAGATGAATCCTGGATTGTATCAAAGAAATTTGAATAAAGTAACTCTAAGCCTAACACTACCTCTAAACCTAGCCCTAATCCTAACCCTAAACATTAACATAGTCCTATCCCTAACTATAAATTTAACCCTAATTTTAACTGTAACCATTGCCCAAGCCCTAGCTCTAACTTTATTCATTACCATAACCCTAACCATAACCCTAATGCTAACCATAGCCCTAACCTTAACCTTTACCCTAGACCTGCTCTAACCCTATTCCTCGCCCTAGCCTGAAACCTAGCTCAAACTTAACACTTACCCTAAACCTAACCCTAACCCTAACTCTAACTCTAGCCATAATCCTAACCATAAACCTAGCCCCAACCCTAGCTGTAATCCTATCCATTACCCTAAACATAAGCCTAACCCAAATGCTAACAATAGGACTAAACCTAATCATATAGCTATCCCTAACCCTATTCAAAATCCTAAACCTAACTTGAACCCTAAATCTAACCCAATCCATTGCCCAAAATCTAATGCTAATTCTAGCCTTAATCCTAAAACTTAACTGAAACCAATCCCTAACCCTGACCCTGACCCTCATAATACAAGTAGCTCTTAACCAGACCTTTACCCTAATCCGAACCATTACATTAGACCTAATCATAATCTAACCCTAAAACTATCCTTAATCATAATGCTAGATCTGACATTAGCCCTCGCCCTAATCCTATCCCTAGCCCTAATACGAACACTTATCCTAGCCCTAATCATAGGCCGAACCCTAATACTAACCCTAGCCCTAATCATAGCCCTAAATTAGCCCTAACCATCAACCCAACCTTAACACTAGCCCTAAGACTACCTCTAACTCTCACCCTAGCCCTATTTCTAGTTGTAACCTTTTCTGTTATCATAATCCTAACCCTAATCCTAAACTTAACCCTAACCCTAGCCCTAAACCTAGATCTAAACATAACAATAAATCTAAGCCTAAACCTCACCCTACCAATAGCCGTAACATTATCACTAATCCTAAAACTAGCCCTAACCGGAGCCCTAGATCTAAAAAAAAAAAAAAATACTGAGCCATCGCACTAACCTTAACCCTCCCCTAATTGTAACCATAGACCTAATATATATATATATATATATATATATATATATATATATATATATATATATATATATATATATATATATATATATTATAGACTAGCCTTATCCCTAATTCGTACCCTAAGCCTAACACAGACCCTAACCCTATACCTAGCTTTAACCCTAGCCCTAATTCGAGTCCTATCTCTAACCCTAAAAGTATCATTGACCCTGAATCTGACCCTAACACTAACCATAACTCTAATCATCACCCTAAACCTAAACCTGACTGTAACACTACACCTAGACCTAATGTTAACCCTAAAACTAGCCTTAATCATAACCCTAGATCTTATATTGGCAGTAGTCCTACCCTAGCCCTAACCTAACCCAAAACCTAGCCCTAATCTGAGCCCTAACATAGCTTTAAACCTAACCATAACACTAATCCTAGCTCTAACACATAACTTAACATAACCCTAAACCTAAACCTTTTCCTAACCCAAAATATAGACCTAACCCTAACCATATATTTAGCCCTAACCCTGACCCTATCCATTACCTAAACCTAACTTGAATCCTAAACCTAACCATATACATTACCCTAACCCTAAGGGTAATTTGAGCCCTAACACTAAATAAACCTGAACCTAACAAATACTGTAATTCTGACTCTGACACTAATAATAATAATAACCCTAGCCATAAAGCTGATCCCAATTCTCAACCTAACCCTTACAATATACCTGGCCATAAACCTAAACCTAAAACTAAACCTAACTCTAACCCTAGACCTGTCATTAGCCCTAGCCCTAATCCTAGCCCTAACCCTATCACAAACCCTAGCCCTAATCCTAGCTCTAAGCCTAACCTTTATTCTAACACTAAACTTAATCGTAGCTCTAACCCTAATTTTATCCCTTGCCCTAGCCTTAAACCTAGCTGTAAACTTATACCTTACCCTAACCCTATTGCTAGCCCTAACACTAGCCCTAAACCTAGGCCTAAAACTAACACTAGCCCTAGTGCTAATCCTAGCCCTAATTTAGGCCAATCCTAAACTTAACCCTATCCCTAGCCCTAACACTACCTCTAACTCTCACCTGAGCCCTATCCCTAGTTCTAAAACTATTCCTTACCATAACCCAAACCCTAGCCTATCCCTAGACCCAACCCTAGCTCTATCCTTCACCCTAGCCCTAAACCTGGATCTAACCTTAAATTTAAGCATAAACTTCATCCTAACACTAGCCCTAACCCTAATTCTAATTGGAACACTAGCCCTTACCCTACCCTAGCCCTAAAACAAAACTGAGCCATAACCATAACCTTTAACCTAAACCAAACACTAAATCTACACCTAGCCCTAAATCTAGCCCTAATTTGAGTCCTAACCCTAACCCTAGAAATAACCCTGACCCTGATTCTGACCCTAACAATAACCCTATCTCTAAACATCCCTCTAACACTAACTCTAAAACTAGCTCTAATCGGAAACCTAGTTCTTACATTAGCTGTAGCATTAATGTGAACACAAATCCTAGCCCTAATTGGAGTACTAACCCTAGGTTTAACCCTAACCCTAACCACAACCCTAGCCCTAAACCTAACCCTACCTCTAACACTATCCCTTTCCCTAAGCCAAATCCTCACCCTAATGCTACCCTAGTCCTAACTCTAATCCTTAGCCTACCCCAAACCCTAATTCTATTACTAGTCCTAACCCTAGCCCTCATTCTACCTCTAACCCTAACCCAAACCCTAACACTAACCCGGACACTTATTCTGACCCTAACACTAACCCTAGGTCTAAACGTGACCCAAACCTAAACCAAACCCTAACAGTACCCCTACCAGTAAAAGTATACGTAAATCTAACCCTAACACTAGCACTAGACCAAACCTAATCCTAAATAGAGTCATAAATCTAGCCCTAGTCCTAAACAAACCCTAGCACTAGCCCTAACAATAACCCTCAACCTAATGCAAAGACTAACCTTATCCCTAGAACCAACGTTAGTCCTAATTCTGGCCCTAACCCTAAACCTAACTCTAACCCAAACGATGATCCTTACCCTAACACAAACTCCAGCTATAAGCCTTATCCTAACCCAAAACCTAACCCTAAACTAGACTGATCCATAACGCTAATCCTAAAACTAGCCATAACACTTGGTTTTACATTACCCATAGCCCAAACGCTAGCCATAAACCTCACACAAAACCTAGCCATTATCCTAGCCCTAAACCTAGTCCTAATCGTAACCCTAACAGTAACCCTAGACCTAACCAAAACCTTGCTCTAAACCCAACCTTTATTCTAACCCTAAATTTAATCCTAGCACTAACCCTAATTTTATACCTTGCCCTAGCCTTAAACCTATCTGTAACATTATACCTTACTCTAACAATAACACCAGCCCTAACACTAGCACTAAACCTAGGCCTAAAACTAACAATAACCCTAATGCTAATCCTAGCCCTAATTTGGCCCAATCCTAAACTTAACGCTATCCCTAGCCTTAACACTAACCGTAACTCTCACCTGAGCCCTATCCCTAGTTCTAAACCTATCCCTTATCATAACCCCAACCCTAGCCTATCCCTGGATCCAACCCTAACCTATCCTTCACCCTAGCCTTAAACCTGAAACTAACCCTAAATATAAGCATAAACCTCACCCTAACACTAACCCTAACCCTAATGCTAATTGGAACACTAGCCCTTATCCTACCCTAGCCCTAAAACAAAACTGAGCCATAACCATAACCCTTAACCTAAATCAAACACTAAATCTACACCTAGTCCTAAATCTAGCCCTAATTTGAGTACTAACACTAACACTATAAATTACCCTGACCCTGATTCTGACCCTAACACTAACCCTATCTCTAAACATTGCCCTAATGCTAACCCTAAAACTAGCTCTAATCAGAAATCTAGTTCTTACTTTAGCTGTAGCCCCAATGCAAAAACAAATCCTAGCCCTAATTGGAGTACTAACCCTAGGTTTAAACCTAACCCCAACCACTACCCTAGCCCTAAGCCTAACCGTACCTGTAACCCAATCCCTTTCCCTAAGCCAAAGCCTCACCCTAATGCTATCCTAGTCCTACCTCTAATCCTTAGCCTGCTCGAAACACTAATTCTATTACAAATCCTAACCCTAGCCCTCATTCTACCTCTAACTCTAACTGAAACCCTAACCCTAACCCTGACACTTATTCTGACCCTAACACTAACCCTAGGTCTAAACCTGATGCTAAACCTAAACCAAACCCTAACAGTACCCCTACCAGTGAAACTATACCTAAACCTCACCCTAACACTAGCACTAGACCAAACCTAATCCTAAATAGAGACATAAATCTAGCCCTAACCCTAAACAAAAACCTAGCACTTGCCCTAGCAATAATCCTTAACCTAACACAAAGACTAACCCTAACCCTAGAACCAATGGTAGTCCTAATTCTAGCCCTAACCCTGAACATAACTCTTACCCTAACACAAACTCTAGCTCTAAACCCTATCCTAACCCAAAACCTAACCCTAAACTAGACTGATCCATAATGCTAACCCTAACACTAGCCATAAACATAACCCTGGGTATTACATTACTCATAGCCCTAACGCTAGCCATAAACCTCACACAAAACCTAGCCATTATCCTAGCCCTAAACCTAGTTCTAATCATAACCCTAACAGTAAACCTAGACCTAAGGCTAGCTAAAATGCTAACACTTATCCTAAATTTAACCCTAACACTAACCCTAGGCCTATCCCTAACTCTAGCCTTTACCCTAACCTTAACCCTAGCCCTAATATTAGCTCTAAACCTATTCATTACCTTAAAGATAAGCCTAACATAAATGCTAACTCTAGGCCTAACGGTAACACTATCCCTAACACTAAACTTTTCCATTACTGTAAACCTAACCTGAACCCTAAACCTAACCTAATTTAGCTATAACCATAAACCTAACCCTAACACTAGCCCTAAGACTAACTCTAACTCTCGCCCTAGCCATATTTCTAGTTGTAACCCTTTCTGTTATCTTAATCCTAACATTCCATAATCATTACCTATTATGTATTCATCCCTATTCATTATCCTTACCCTAACTTAACACTAACACTAATTCAAGCCTTAACCCTAAACCCTAACCTAAACCAAACCATACCCAGACCCTGACCCTAAAAAAAAACACCTAGCTCTAAACCTGACCCTTATTCTAAACCTAACTCTTGCACTAGACCTAGCCACAACATAACCCTAGAACTTACCCTAACCACAAACCTAGACCTGACATTATCCCTAGTCCTAATACTAGCCCTATACTTAACACAAACCCTAGCCCACATCCTTTCCCTAAACCTAGCTTTAATCCTAACCCAAACCCTAACCCTAGCCCTATCCTTAATTTTAACCTTTGCCCTATCCCTGAATCTAGCTATAACCCCATCATTTCCCCTAACTAAAACCTTAACCCTTACCCTAACACTAACCCTAACTCTAGCCCTAACCATCGGCCATAACCTAACACTAACCCTAACGCTAATCCTAGCTCTGTTTTAGCCCTAACCCTATCCCTACCACTAACCCTATGCCTAAAACTAACTCTAACTCTCACCTTAGCCCTATTTCTAGTTCTAACCCTATCAGTTACCATAACCCTAACATAAGCCTTAACCTTAGCCCTAATCCTAGCCCTATACCTATTCCAAGATCTAACCATAACTCTAAATCTAACCCTAATCCTAAGCCGAATCCTCACTCTACTACTAGACCTAACACTATCACTAAACCTAACACTAGCCCTAACCCTAGCCTTACCCATAAAACAAAACAGAGCCACTGCCTTAACCATAAACCTTAACCTAAAACAAACCCTAACTCTACACCTAGACATAAACTCCTTGCTCTAATTGGAGTCCTAGGCCTAAAACTAACCCTGACCATGACTTATATCCTAACACTAACCCTATCTCTAAATCATCACACTAACCCTAAAGACAATGCTAAACTAGAACTAGACCAAAAACTAACCCTAATTGTAACCATAATTCTTACATTAGCCATAGCCATAATCCTAGGCCTAAACCTATGAGAAAAACTAGCCCTAATCTGAGTCCTAAACCTAGATGTAACCCTAACTCTAAACCAAGCCCTAGCCCTAACCCTAGCTCTAACTCTATCACTTACTCTAAGCCAAACCCTAACCTTAGTCCTAATCCTAATTCTTAGCCTAACCCAAACCCTAACCCTATTACTAGTCCTAACCCTATCCCTCATTCTAGCTCTAACCCTAACCTCAAAACTATGTCTAACAGAAACCCTTTCTAAACAGAAACAGTTTAGGGTTAGGGTCAGTATAAACGTGACCCTAACCCTAAACTGAACCCTAAAACTAGCCCTACTAGTAAACTTATACCTAAACCTAACCCTAACACTAGCCCTAGACCTAAACCTAATCCTAAATCTAGCCATAACTCTAGACCTAAACCTAAAAAAACAACTTAGCCCTACCTCTAACCATAACCCTTAACCTAAAGCAAACACTAATCATACCTCTAGACCTAAAACCAGTCCTAATTCTGGTTTCACCCTAACCCTCACTCTAAACTGAAACTGCCCATACATAAACACTAAACCTAGCTCTAAACCTGAACCTAATCCCAAAACCTAAACCTAACACTAGACCTAGCCATAAACCTAACACTAAAACTAGCCCTAATCAGTACGTTTGATTTTACATTACCCATAGCCCTAACCCTGGGCCTAAACCTAACACAAAACCTCGCCCTAATCCTAGGCCTAAACCTACCCTAAGCATAACCATAACCCTAAACGTATCCTTGACCCTAACCCTCTCCTTACTCCTAACTCTAGCTCAAAGCCTAACTCTTAGCCTAAACCTAATCTTATACCTATCCCTAACCATAAACCTAACTCTAGCCCTAATTCTAACCTTAACCATAGCACTAAACCTAGCTCTAACCCTAGCCATTACCTTACCCTATCTCTAACCCTAATGATAACCCTAGCCCTAAACCTAACCTTATTCCTAACCCTAATTATAAACATCACCCTAGAACTAAACCTAAACCTAACCCTTTTCATAGCCTTAACCCTAACTCAAATGCTAACTTTTACCATAAACCAAACACTGTATCTAGGCCTAAACCTAACCCTAACCCTAATAAAAACCAAAGCCCTAACCATAACCCTAACCATAACCCTAGACCTAACATTAAACCTAACACTCGCCCTAGTCCTAACCCTAGCTTAAACCCTAAACCTTACCCTAACCCTAACCCTACCCCTAGCCCTAACCATAACCATAACTCTAACTCTAGCCTAACTCCAACCGTAAAACTAAACCTAACCAAATCCTAGCCCTAATTTAGCCCTATTCCTAACCCTAACCCTAACCATAGAATTAAGACAAACTATAACTTTCACTAGATCTATCCCTAGTTCTAACTCTATCCCTTACCATAACCCTAAACCTAGCCCTAACACTAGTCACAACTCTTGCCCTATCCTTAGCCCTTGCACTACCCTAGATGGAAACCTAACTCTAAATCTAAACCTAACCTGATGCCTAAGCCTAAACCTGTAATGAGCCCTAAACCTAAGGCTAATCCTAAAACCAGCCCTAACCTTATCCCTAGCCCTATAACAAATTCAAGCCATACCCCTAACCCTAACCCTTAACCTAAACCAAACCCTAACCCTACACCTGGTCCTAACCCTAGACCTAATTCGTGTCCTAAACCTAACCCTAAAACTTACCATCACCCTGACTCATATCCTAACACTAACCCTAGCTCTAAACATCACGCTAAACTTAAACCTAAACCTAACACTAGACCTAGCCCTAAACCTAACCCTAAAACTAATCCTAATCATAACCTTAGTGCTTACATTAGCCATAACACTAACACTAGCCCTAACCCTAATACAAAACTAGCCTTAATCTTAGCCCTATCCCGAGCTTTATCCCTAAACCTAAGCCTAACCTTAGCACTAAACCTAGTCCTAACACTAGTTCTATCCCTATCTTTTAGAATAAGCCAAACCCTCACCCAAAGCTAACCCTAGTCCTAATCCTAATCCTTAGCCTAAACCAAACCCTAACCCTATTCCTAGTCCTAACCCTAGCCCTAATTCTAGGTCTAACCATAATTCAAACCCTAACCCTAACCCTGACCCTTATCCTGACCTTAACACTAATTGTAGTTCTAAACCTAAACCTAACCCTAAACCAAGCCCTACCATTAACCTTATACCTAAACCTAACCCTAACACTAGCCCTAGGCCTAAACCTAATCGTAAATCTAGCCATAACTCCAGCCCTAGACCTATAGAAAAACCTAGACCTCATCTTAACAATAACCCTTAACCTAACCCTAACACTAACCCTACCCCTAGACCTAAACCTAGTCCTAATTCTGGCTTTAACAGTAACCATTACCCTAACCCAAACACTGTTTCTGAAACTAACACTAACCCTAGCTCTAAACATCACCCTCACCCTAAACCTAACCTTAAAACTACACTTAGTCCTAACTTTAACCATAAAACTAGCCCTAATCATAACACTAGTTCTTACACTAGCCTTAGCCCTAACCTATTGCAAAACCTAGCCCTAACCAAGCCCTACCCTAGCTTTAACCTGAAAGCTAAACCTAACCATAACCCTAGCCCTAACCCTAACCCTAAGCCTAAAAATAGACCTAAACCTAACCATAACCCTAGCCCTAAGCCTAGCTCTAATCCTATCCATTATCCTAATGGTAACCCTAAATCCTATGCTCACCCTAGGCTGAACCGTATCCCAATCCCTAGCCTTAACCCTATCCATTAATCTACACCTAACCTGAACCTTAAACCTAACAATACCATTACCCTATTCCTAACCCTAATGCTAATTCAAGCCCTAACCCTAAATCTTAACCTAACCCAACTGTAACACTGACCCAGACTCTAATAATACCCATAGCTCTAAACATGACCCTAACAAGAAAACTAACCCTTACAATACACCTAGCCATAAATCTAACCCTAAAACTATCCGTAACCATACCCTAGACCTGACATTAGCCCTAGCTTTAATCCTAGCCCTAACCCTAACACAAATCTGAGCCCACATCCTAGCCATAAACCTCATCTTAATCATAACCCTAACCCTAAATCTAAATTTAACCCTAAACTTCACCCTACTCCTAAAACTAGCTATAATCCCAACACTTACACTAACCCTAACCCTAAACCTAACACTAAACCTAGCCCTAACCCTAGGCCTAACCCTAACACTTACCCTAGCCCTAATCCCAGCCCCAATTTAGCCCTATCCCTAACACTAAACCTCACCTTATGGTAATGGTTACTAACCCTATCCCTTATCATCACCCTAAACCTAGACCTAAACTATGCCCTAATCCTAGCCCTATCCTTAGCCCTAGCTCAAACTCTAGATCTAAACCTAACTCTAAATCTAACCCTAACCCTATGACTACATCTAGCCATAAATCTAGCCCTACTCCTACCCCTAAACCTTAACCTAACCCTAAACCTCACACTAACATTAGCCCAAACCTTAATGCTAATCCTAAAACTAGCCCTAACCTTACCACTAACCTTAAAACAAAACCAAGTCATAGCCCTAACCATAACTCTTAATCTAAATCAAAACCTAACCCTACACCTAGCCCTAACCCTACCTTAATTCTAGTCCTAAACCTAACCTGAAAACTAACCCTGACCCTGACTCTAAGCCTAACACTAACCCCAGTTCTAATCTTAGGTCCATGTAACCATAAACCTAACCCTAACACTAGACCTAGCCAAAAAGCTAACCCTATAACTAGCACTAATCATGACCCTACTTCATATATCAGCTGTAGCCTTAACCCTAGCACTAACCTAACCCAAAACTTAGCCTTAATCTGAGTGATAAAACTAGCTTTAACCCTAAACTTAAGCCTAACCTTAAGGCAAACACTAGCCCTAATCCTATATATAAGCCTAGCCCTAACCATAGGTCTAACCCTAACCATTATCCTAACAATAACCCTAACCCTTATGCTAAACCTAGGCCTAACACTAACCCTATCCATTACACTAAACCAAACCTAAGCACTAAACCTAACCCTGTCATTAGCCTAAACCTAAGTCTAACACTAATTAGAGCCCTACACCTAAACCCTAACTTAATTCAAACCCTAACCCTGACCCTGACCCTAAAAAAACCCTACATCTAAGTCTGACCCTTACCAAAAGCCTAACCTTACACTGGACCAAACCATAAACCTAACACTAAATCTATCCCTAAATGTAACCTAGACCTGACATTAGCCCTATCCCTAATACTATCCCTAAACCTAACACAAACCCTAGTCCTCATCCTAGCCCTAAACCTAGCCTAAATAATAACCCTAGCCCTAACTCTAATACTAACCCTTGCTCTAATCCTATACCTAGTTATAAACACATCCCTTACCCTAAACAAAACCATAATTCTAACCCTAACCATAGTCATAAACCCTGCCTTATCCTTAGCCCTAGCACTAACCCTAGATCAAAACCTGACTCTAAATCTAACCCTAACTCGATGCCTAAGGCTAACCCTAAAACTAGCACTAAACCTAATGCTAATCCTAAGACTAGCCATAACCCTAGGCCTAACACTAACCCTAGCAATAATTTAGCCCTATTCCTTCCCTAATCCTAGCCCTAAGACTTACTCTAATTCTTATACTACCCTATCACTTGTTCTAACCATATCCCTTACCATAAACCTAACCTTAGCCCTAACCCTAGTACTAACCCTTGCCCTATCCTTAGCCGTAGCACTAACATTATAAAAAACCTATCTCTAAATCTAGCCCTAACCCAAAGCCTTAGCCTAACCCTAATACTAGCCCAAGCCATAACACTAATCCTAAAACTAGCCCTAACCCTATACCTAGACCTAAATCAAACAAAGCCATAGCTCTAAACCTAACCCTTAACCTAAACCAAATCCTAACCCTACACCTAGCCCTAACCCTAGTCCTAATTCGAGTTGTAAGCTGAACCCTAAAACTAAACCTAAACCTGACACTGACCCTAACACTACTAGCTCTAAAATATCACCCTAACCCTAAACTTAATCCTAACACTAACCCTATACCTAAAACCCTAAAACTATCCCTAATCATCATCCTAGTACTTACATTAGCCGTAACCATTACCCTAGCCCTAACTTAACGCAAAACTCAGTCCTAATCTGAGCCCTAACCCTAGCTTTAACCCTAACCCTAGCCCTAATCATAACCATAACTCTACCCCTAAACCGATCTCTAACTCTATCAATTACCAAAACCCTAGCCCTTATGCTAACCCTAGGCATAAACGTAACCATATTCCTAATCCTAACTGTATGCATTGCCCTAAACTTAACCTGAACCCTAAACATAACCGTATCATTACCCTAACCCTAACACTAATTTGAGCCCTAACTTTAAACCTTAACCTATCCCAACACTAAATAAGACCTTGAACCTAATAATATCCCTAGCTCTATACTTGACTGTAGCCCTAAATGTAATACTCACCCTAGGTGAAGGCAAAATCCTAACCCTGAAACTACCTTTAACCTTAATTCTGGACCTGATATTAGCCCTAAACATAATCCTAGCCCTAACCCTAAAACAAATGCTAGCCCTCATCTTAGCCCTAAACCTAGCTTTAATCATAACCCTAACCCTAATTCTAACGCTCACCCTACCTCTAAACCTAGCTATAAAGCCATCCTTTACCCTAAACACTAACACTAATTCTAACCCTAACCCTAACACTAACACTAACCATAACTCTAACCCTAACCCTTAACCTAACACAAACCCTAAACCCAAACCTAACCCAAAGACTAACCCTAACCCTAAACCTAACACTACCCTAACCCTAACCCTAACTCTAAAACTAACCCTTAATCCTTAACCTATTACTAGCCTTAACACCTAACCCTAACACTAATCCTAATGCTAAAATTTACACTAACCATATTACTAACACTAACACTAACCCTAAACTTAAACCTAATCCTAACACAAAACCTAACCCTAAGCTAGCCCTACCACTAATCCTAAACCTAACCCAAACCCTAACCTTAACCCTAACACCGAACCTAACGCTAAACCTAACACTAAATAAAAACTAACTAAAACACCAAACCTAACCCATAACCCTAACTTTAACTCTATCACTAATTCTAACCCTAAACCTAAATCTAACACTAAACCTAAACCTAATCCTAAACCGAACACTAAACCTAACCCTAACCCTAACCCTAACACTAACCCAGACACTAACACTAACACTAACCTTAAACCTAACGGTAATCCTAAACCTAACCCTAAAGCTAACTGTTACCTAATCCTAACCTAATCCTTAAACTAACAATAACCTGACACTAACCCTAACCCTAACCTAACACGAACCATAACCCTAACCATTCCACTAAGCCTAACCCCAAGCTAAACTCTAACACTAACAATAAACTTTAATTCTAAACCTAACCCTAACCCTCACTTTTATTTAACCCTAACGCTAACTCTAACAAAAACCCTAACCCTAACCCAAACCCTAAAACTACCCTAAACCTATCCCTAACCCTAACCTTAACCTAACACACACCCTAACACTAACCCTACACTAATTCTAACTGTAACCCTAAACCTAACCCCCACTCTTACCCTAACCCTAATCCTTACACTAACACTAAACAACCGTATTCCTAACCCTAAAAGGAACTTTAACCCTAACCCTAAAATTAACCCAACCCTAACCTTAACCCTAACATAAACCTATACCTAACACTAACCTGAACCTTAACACTAACTGTAACTCTAAAACTTAACATAAACTTGACCGTAACCCTAACACAAATCCTAAACAAACCCCTAACACTAAGCCTCACCCTAACTGTAATACTAACTCTAAACCTATCCCTAACCCTAATCCTAACACAAACCATAACCCACACCATAACACAAACCCTACTAACCCTAACTCTAACGCTTACCTAACACTAACCCTAATCCTAAATTTAACACTAAACCTAAACCCAACTCTAACACGAACCCTAAACCGAACCATACCACTAATCCTAACCCTCACACAAACCCTAACCCCAAACCTAAAACTAATGCTAAAACTAACATTAACCCTAAGCCTAACAGAAACCCTAAGCCTAACTTTAACCCTAACTTTAACCCTAACCCTAACAATAACCCTAACCCTAACCCTCAACTAACCCTAACCCTAAACCTAATACTAACACTAACACTAACACTAACCCTAAATCTAACTATATTCCCAACCCAAAAACGAACAGTTACATTTGACTTAACCCTAACTCTAAAACTAATCCTAACCCTAACAAAACCCTAAACTTAACAGGAACCCAAACACTTACCCTATCCCTAACCCAACAGGAACCCTAACCTAACAATAAGCTAACACGAACCCTAACCCTAACATTTACCCTAACCCTAACCCTAATACTAACATTAACCCTAACCCTAAACCTAACCTACCCTAAACTTAACCTAACCCTAACCCTATTCCTAACAATAACCCTAAACCTAAACATAACCCTAACAGTAACCCTAACACAAAACCTAACCCTAACCCAAACACTAACTGTAAACCTAATCCTAGCCCTAACACTAACCATAATTTTACACTAACATTAATTATAACCTTAACCATAACCCTAACCCTAACCAGAACCCTATCTTTAATCTAACTGTAACCCTAACCCTAACCCTAACCTGACACTAAACTTAACCCTAACCCTAAACTAACCCTATCCATAACATTAACCCTAACAGTAACAATAACCCTATCACAAAACTTAAACCTTATCCTAACTTAAACACTAACCCTAAACCTAACTCTGACACTAACCAAAACACTAAACCTAACCCTATCTTTAATCCTAATTATAACACTAGCCCTAAACCTAAACCTAAACCAAAAACTATCACTAACCCTAAACCAAAACCTAACATGAACCCTAATCACAAATTTAAGCATATTCCTAACACGAACCCTCACCATAACACTAACCCTAACACTAAATCTAACCCTAATACTAACACAAACCCTAATCCTAAACGTAACCTTAAATATAACCCTAACAGTAACCCTAAGCCAAACATAAACCCTAACCCAAACCACAACCCTAAAACTAATGTAACCATAATGCTATGCCTTACCTAAACCTAACCCTAATCCTCACCCTAACAATACACCTAATACTAACCCTAATCCTAACACTAACACAAACCCTAACACTAACCATTCCACTAAGCCCAACCCTCACCCAAACCCTAACCCTAAGCTAAGACTAAACCTAAATCTAACCTAACCCTAACACTAACACTAACACTAACACTAACTCTAACCCTAACACAAACCCTAACCAAAACCATAAACCTGACCGTAATCTAACCCTGACCCGCACCTTTACCTAAACCTAACCACTAACCCTAACCCAAACACTAACCTTTACCTAACCGAACCCTAACACTAACCCTAACACTAACCCTAATCTTAAATCTAAACCTAACTCTAACCCTAACCATAACATTTACCTTAACCCTAACCCAAACACGAATCTTAACCCAATCCCTAACCCTAAAATTAACACTAACCCTAAAATTAACCCAAACCCTAACAAAACCATAACACTAACCCTAAAACTATACCCTAAACCTAACAGTAACCCTTATTCTAACTCTAAACCTAACAAAGCTCTAACCCTAACCCTAAGCTTAAATCTAACCCAAACACTAACCCTAAAAGAAACCACAACCCTAACCATTACCCTAACCCTAACCTCACATGAATGTTGACACTTAATTAACACTAACCTTTTTTCTAACCCAATCACTAACCCTAACACTAACCCTAACATGAACCCTAACCCTAACCCTACTACTGAACCTAAGCCTCTCCCAAACCCTAACACTAACCCTAATACTAACCTTAAAACTAACCCTAATGTTAAGACATTAACACTAAACCTAACCATAACCCTAACCCTAAACATAACACTAACACTAACCCAAACACTAATCCTAAACCTACTCCTAACCCTAACTGTAACACTAATCTTAACCCTAACTCTAACCCTAAACCTAACACTAACCCTAAAGGTAACTCTAACAAGAATCCTAATTCTAACACAAACCGTAAATTTAACATGAAATTTAACAAGAACCCTAACCCTAACATTAATCCTAAACCTAATCTAAACCCTAACAATAAACCTAACCCTAAAACTTATCCTAACAATAACACTAACCCGAACCCTAATCATGACCCTAACCCTAATCCTAACAAAAACCCTAATCCAAACCATAACCCTGACCCTTATCTAAACCTAACCCTCACCCTTACCTAAGGCTAACACTAACCCTAACCCTAACCCTAACACGAATCCTAACCCTAACCCTAACCCTAACACTAACCCTGAACCTATCACTAACCGCTACACTATCCCTAAACTTAACCCTTACCACAACTCTAACCCTAACCCTAACACTAACACTAACCCTAACCCTAATACTAGCATTAACCCTAAACCTAATTCTAACCCTAAACCAAATACTTACCCTAACCCTAACACAAACCATAACACTAAGCCTAAAACTAACACTAACCTACAACCTAATACTAACCCTACCCTTAAATCTAAACCTAACCCCAACCTTAAACCTTACCTAACCCTAACCCTAAACTGAGCAATAACCCTATCCCTAACCCTATCCCTAACACTAACCCTAACCCTAACACTAATCATAAAACTTACCCTACCTACCCCTAACCCTGACAATAAACTTAACGCTATCCATAACACTAATTTTAAACCTAACCCTAACACTAATCCTAACCTTACACCTAACTCTAAAACTAACCCTAACCCTAACACTTTTCCTAAATCTTACCCTACACCTAACCCTGACCCTAACCCTAACATCAACCCTAACACTGATTCTAAACCTAACCCTAATATTAACCATAACCCTAAACCTAAACCTAACCCTAATCGTACATCTAACCCTAACTCCAACCCTAGTCCAAACACTAACACAAACCTTAACCAAAACCATAACCCTAATACTAAACTAACCCTAACCCTTACCCTTACATAACCCTAACCCTAACACTAACATTAATTCTAATCAAAACCCTAACCCTATCACTAACACTAAGCTTAACCCTAACCCTAAACCTAACACTAAGACTAATCCTAACCCTAACCCTAACACTAACAATAACATGAACCCTAACTATAACCCTAAATGAAACATTAACCCTAACCCTATCCGTAACACTAACCCAAACCCTAACACTAACACAAAGCTAACCCTAATGTTAACAGAAACCATAACAATAACACTGTCCCTAAACAAACCCTAACCCTAACACTAACAACTAACCCTAACCCTAACCCTGAACCTAACTCTAAAACTAAACCTAAGCCTAACTAGTACCTTAAACCTAATACTAACTTTTACCCTAACACTAACACTAACCCTAACATTAACCCTATCAATAAACTTAAACCTAACCCTAACCCAAACCGTAACACTAAACAGAAACCTATCCCTTACCCTAACACTAATCCTAACACTAAACCTATCCCTAACATTAACACTATCCATAAACTAAGTCTAACACTAACCCCAACCCTAAACCTAATCCTAAATGTAACACGAAACCTAAACCTTACCCTACCACTAACCCTAAACCTAACACAAATTCTAACCCTAACCCTAACACTAAGCCAAACTCTAATTTAAAGCATTGCTCTAATACTAACACTAAAACTAACCGTAACCCTAACCCAAACCATAAACCTAACCCTAACCCTAACCCTAAACCTTACACAAACTGTAACCCTAAATTTAACCCTAAAACTAATCCAAAACTTAACTCTAATTTTAACCCTAACATTAACCCTAATCCTAACTCTAAACCTAACACTAAACTTAACCCTAACCCAAACCCTAATACTAACCCTAAATCTCACCCTATCAATAACACTAACCCTAACACTAACACTAAACCTAACACTAACCCTAACCCAAACACTAATTCTAACCCTTACCCTAACCCTAAAGACAACACTGAACCAAATCCTAAACCTAAACATTACACTAATCTAAACCTATCCCTAAAATGAACTCTAACCCTAAATCTAACAATAAATCTAACACGAACCCTAACCCTAACCCTCACCCTAACACTAATCCTAACCTTAAACCTAATCCATCACAATCCCACACCCAAACCCTAACCATAACCCTAACCTAACCATAATACTAACCCTTACCAAAATCTAACCCTAATAATAACACTAACATGAACCCTAACCCTAATAATTCCACTAAGCCCAACCCTCAACCGAACATTTACCCTAACCCTAAGACTAAACCTAAAACTAACCCTAACCTTAACATTAACACTAACCCTAAAACAAACACTAACAATAACACTAAATCTATCTCTAACCTTAATAAAAACCCTAACCCAAATCATATCCCTGACGCTAATCTAAGCCTTACCCTCACCCTTACCCAACCGTAACCACTAACCCAAACCCAAATACTAACTTTAACACTTACTGAACTCTAACACTAACCCCAAAACTAAACCTAACTTTAAAACTAAACCTAACCTTAAACTTAACCTTAACACTAACACTAACTGTAACTCTAACCCTAAACATAACACTTACCCTAAACCTAATCCTAACGCTAACTGTAAACCTAACCCTAACATGAATCTTAATCTTAACCCTAAAAGTAACTCTAACCCTAACACTAACCCTAAACTTTATCCTAACTTTAATCTACACTAACCATAACGCTAAACCTAAACCTATAGCTTAACCTTACAATAACCCTAACTCTAACCCTAACCCTAACACTAACCCTAACCCTAATCATAAACTTAACCTTAAATCAAAACTTAACCCTAACCCTAACCCTAACACAAACCATAACCAATCCATAACCCTAACACCAACCAAATACTAACCCTTACCTAACAGTAACCATAATTTTGACCCAAACACGAACCCTAACACTAACCCTAACCCTAAACCTAAAACAAACGCTAATCCTAAATATACCAGTAAGCCTAAGCCTAACCAAAACCCTAACCCTAACAATAATACTAACCCTAAACCTAACACTAACTGTAACACTAGTACTAACTCTAACTCTAAACCTAACCCTAATCTAACCCTAACCTGAATGCTAATACTAACTCTAAACCTCATCATAACCCTAATCCTATCCCTAACACTACCCCTAAACGTAACATTAACCCTAACCCAAACATTAATCCTAACACAAAACCTAACACTAACCGTAACACGAACCCTAACCCTAACCCTAAACCTAAAACTAACAATAACCCTAAACTAACCTTAAAACGAAAACTAACCCTAACACGAACCCTAACCTGAACCCTAACCCTAAAAATAACCCTAACATTAACACTAACACTAAACAGAACCCTAATCTTAACCCTAATATAAACCTAACCCTAAACCTAATCCTAACACTAAATCTAACCCTAACCCTAAACCTAATCCTAACAAAAACCCTAACCAGAAACAATAACCCTGAACCTTATCGAAAACTAACCCTCACACTTACCTAACCCTAACCCTAACCCAAACAATAACCCGAATCCTAATACAAACCCTAACACTAACCCTCACTCTAACACTAACAATAAACTTATCACTAACCCTAACACTAACTATAACCCTAACCTGCCCAACACTAACTCTAACCATAACCCTAACATTAACACTAATACTTAACCCTAACCATAACCCTAAACCTAACATGAATCCTAACCCTAACCCTAACACTAAAACTAAAACTAACCATAAAACTAACACTAAAACTAACCCTAACCCTAAACCTAAAACTTATGCTAACCCTAACCCTAACAATAACATGTACCCTAAACCTTACTCTAACTCTAAACTAACCCTAACCCCAAACCTAACCCTTACCCTAACCTAAACCCTAACCCTAACGCTAAGCTAAACCCTAACACTAACCGTAACCATCACCCTGAACATAACCCTAACTGTAAACCTAACACAAAACCTAACCCAAACCTAACACTAATCCTAACCCGAATCCTAACCCTAACACTAAGACTAACATTAACCTAACTAACTAAAACGAACACTACCCCTAACAGTAACCCTAAACCTAACCCTAACACACACCCTAACCCTAACACAAACCCTAACCCTAAACCTAACACTACCGTAAGCCTAAATTTAAAACTAACCCTAACCCTAACCGGAAACCTAACCGTAACTCTAACTCTTAATAACACTAAACCTAACCCTAAACTTAACCCTAACTCTAAACCAAAACCTAATTCCAAATTTAACCAGAACACTAATAGTAAACCTAACCCTAACTCCAACACTAATCCTAATCCTAAATCTATTACTAACCTTCACAGCTAACCCTAAACCTAACACTATCACTAACCCTATCACTAACACTAACACTAACCCTAAACCTAAACATAACCCTAATGCAAACTCTAACCCTAACCCTACCTCTAAACCCAACCCTAACCCAACCCTAAACTTAACTCTAACACTAAACCTAACACTAACCCTAACCATATAATTAATCCAACACCAACCTACCACTAACCGTAACCCTCAAACTAACACTAACCCTAACACTAACCGTAAACATAACCCTAAATTTAACCCTAACACTAACCCTAAACCCAAACCTAGCAGTAACCCTAAACCTGATCCTAAACCTAACACTCTACCAAACCCTAACCCTAACACTAATTCTAAACTTAAACCTCACCCTAACCATAAACCTAACCCTAATGCTCACTGTTACCTAATCCTCACACTAAACTTAAACCTAACAATCACCCTGATACTAACCCTAACCTAACACAAACAGTAACCCTAAGCATTCCACTAAGCCCAACCCTATCACAAACCCTAACCCTAACACTAACCCTAAAACTAACCATAAATTTAACACTAAAACTCACCCTAACCCTATCCGTAACACTAACACTAAGTCTAATTCTAACCGTAACAAAAACCCTACCCCAATTCACAACCCTAACCCTAATCTAACCCTTAACCTCACCCTTACTTAAACCTAAACCTAATCCTAAAACAAACACTAACACTAACCTAACCCCAATTCTAACACTAACCCTAAACCTATCCCTAACACTAACCTTAATATTAACCCTAAACCTAACACTAACTCTAACCCTAACCCTAACCGTAACCTAACACTAATCTTACCCCTAACACAAATCATAACCTAAACCTATCTGTAACACTAAACTGAACCCTAACACTAACTGTAACAGTAACCCTATCCATAACCTTATACGTAACCCTAACACAAAAACTAACCCTAACCCTAACACTTCCCTAATCCTAACCATAACACTAAACCTAACCCTAACCCTAACCCAAACCCTAACCCAAACCATAACTCTCATCCTAACCTAACACTAACTCTAATGGTTACCAACCCTAAACCTAATCCTAACCCTAACACTAACCCTAAACTAAACCCTAACACGAACCTTAAACCTAAGCATACCACTAAGCCTCACCCTCACCCAAATCCTAACCCCAAACCTAAAACTTACCCTATAACTAAGCCTAAACCTAACAGAAACCCTAACCCTAACACTAACCCTAACCCTAATCCTAACCCTAACAATAACCCTAAACCTAAACCTAAACATAACCCACACCCTAACCCTAACTCAAACCTAATACTAACACTAACACTAACACTAAACCTAAATATTACGCTAACTCAAACACTAATTCTAAACCCTTGATCTATCCCTAAACCTAACACTAACCCTAACCCTAATGCTAATGATAAAATTAACACTAACCCTAACCTAGCAATAAAACAAAACCAAGCAAAGCCATAACCCTAAACTTTAACTTAAAACACCCTAACACTACATATAGAAATATCCCTAGCCCTTATTTGACTCCTAAACGCAACTTTAAAAGTAACCCTGACACTGATTCATATCCTAACACTCAACCTAACTCTAAACACCATCCTAACCTTAAACCGAAACCTACCAGTAATCCTATCCCTAATTTGACTCCTAACCCTATCCTGAACCTCATTCATATCCTACCACTAACCCTAGCTCTAAATATCACTCTAACCTTAAACCTAACCCTAACACTAGACCTACCCTTAACTCTAACCCTAAAACTAACCATAATGGTAACCCTAGTTCTTACATTAGCCATTGCCCTAACCCTAGCCCTAACCCTACAACAAATCTTGCCCTAATTCAAGCTCTAAACTTGGCTTTAACCCTAACTCTAACCCTAACCCTAGTTCTATCTTTATCCCTTACCTGATCTAATTTAGCCCTATCCCTAACCTTAACCCTAACCTTAGTCCAAAGACTAACTCTAAGTCTCACCTTAGTCATGACACTAGTTCTAAACCTATACTTTACTGGAACCCTAATCCTAGCCCAAACTATAGGTCTAATACTAGCCTTATTCATAGCCCTAGCAGCAACCATAGATCTAACCCTAATTCTAAATCTAACTCTAACCCTTAGCCTAAACAAAAACCTAACACTATCCCTAAACTTAAGGCTAATCCTAAAACTAGCACTAACCCTAGCCCTAAAACAAAACCAAGCCATAGATCTAACCCTAACCCTTAATATAAACTAAGCCCTAACACTCCACTTAGCCATAAGTCTAGCCCTAATTCAAGTTTTAAGCCAAACCCTAAAACTAAACATGACCCTGACTCTGAACTTAACACTGACCCTAGCTCTAAATATCAACCAAACCCTATACCTAAACCTAACAAAATCCTAGCCCTAACCCTAACCCAAAAATTAGCCCTAATCATAACCCTGGTACTTACATTAGCCGTAAACCTGAATTTAGCCTTAACTTAACACAAAACCTAGCCTTATTCTGAGCAGTTTCCCTAGATTTACTCCTAACCCTACCACTAATCATAACTATAACCCTAGCCATAACCCGTAAACATAACCCTAAATTTAACCCTAATATAACCCTAAACCTAAACCCAAACCTAGCACTAACCCTAAACTTAAACCTCACCGTAACCATAAACCTAACCCTAATGCTAACCATTACCTAATCCTCACCCTAAACTTAAACCTAACAATCATCCTGATACTAACCCTAACCTAAAACAAAGAGTAACCCTAAACATTCCACTAAGCCCAACACTATCAGAAACCCTAACCCTAACACTAACACTAACCCTAAACCAAACCATAAGTTTAACTCTAAAACTCACCCTAACCCTATCCCTAACACTAACACTAAGTCTAATTCTAACCATAACAAAAACCCTACCCCAATGCACAACCCTAACCTTAATCTAACCCTTAACCTCACCCTTACTTAACCCTAAACCTAATCCTAAAACAAACACTAACACTAACCTAACCCAAATCCTAACACTAACCCTAAACCTATCCCTAACACAAACCTTAACATTAACCCTAAACCTAACAATAACCCTAACCCTAACCCTAACAATAACCTAACCCTAATCTTAACCCTAACACTAATCATAACCTAAACAAATCTGTAACATTAAACTGAACCCTAACACTAACTGTAAAAGTAACCCTATCCATAACCTTATACGTAACCCTAACACAAAACCTAACCGTAAAAACTAACACTTCCTTAATCCTAACCGTAACACTAACCCTAACCCTAACCCTAACACAAACCCTAAACTTAACCCTAACACGAAACCTAAACCTAAGCATACCACTAAGCCTAACCCTCACCCAAATCCTAACCCCAAACCTAAAACTTACCCTAAAACTAATACTAACCCTAACAGAAACCCTAACCCTAACACTAACCCTAACCCTAATCCTAACCCTAACAATAACCCTAACCCTAAACCTAAACCTAACCCACAACCTAACCCTAACCCAAACCTTATACTAACAATAACACGAACACTAACCCTAAACCTAACTATTACCCTAACTCAAACACTAATTCTAACCCTTGATCTATCCCTAAAACTAACACTAACCCTAACCCAAACCCTTAACTTAAAACTAACCCTAACCCCAAACCTAACACGAACCCTAAAGCTAGTTTCCTGTGGAAATAGCCCTAGGCTGAAGTTTAAAGAAACAGATTTTTCTCTGAGCACTTTAGGAGCAAGCAGATTTCCCTTGTACTGAAAGAGCTTCAAATTTTTTTGGTCAGATTACTTTGAAACTGTACAGGATTCATCCTTGACCTAGCCTTAGTATGTATCCAAATTTGGGCCTTCAAGGTTCAATGGTTCACTTTCAGGTACAATTGGAACTTTTAGTTTTCACTTCATTATGGCCTATAGGTGTGAATGGAAATGGAGCTGAAAATCAAACAGGGTTAGTGCTAGCTGCTTGAAATTTCACACAATGTGTTCTCTGTGGGCACTCTCTGGGTTCTTCCTAGTGAAAGTTTTCCAAAGCTGAGACATGCAAAAGGCATTATCCAAGAGCACTTTATGAGAAAACAGGGAAATATGCATGTACTGAACTACCGCCCCCAATTATTTGGTAAGATTTTTTATACTGGGCAGGATTTATCTGTTAGCTTGCCCTACTAGGCTCCCCCAAGTTTGGGAATTCTATGAGCAAATGTTCTCTATACAGATTAGGGTTAGCATTAGGGTTAGGGTTAGCTCTATGGTTAGAGCTAGTGTTAGGATTAGAGTTAGTTTTGTTCAACTTTTACTTTGATACTTGGCAGAATTCATCTTTAACTACCATTACTATGTTCAGTTCAATGGTTTCTATTTTAAGGTTTCACTTCATTTTGACCTATATGGGTAAATGGAATTGGAGCTAGAAATCAAACAGGGCTGGTGCTAGTTGCTTCAAACTTCACACACTCAATCTGTTCTCTGTGGGCACTCTCTGATTTGTTCCTTAGAAATGTAGCCCTAAGCTGAAGCATGCAAAGCAAGTTTATCTGAGAGCACTTTGGGAGAAAATCGGGAAATATGAATATACTGAAATACCTCCCCCAATTATTTGGTCATATTTCTTTGATACTGTGCAGGATTCATCTGCTAGCTCTCCCCACTGTGATCCCCAATTTTAGGACTTCTATGATCATAGGTTCTCTAAAGAGCTTAGAGTTAGGGTTAGGGATAGAGTCAGATCTAGTATTAGAGATAAGGTTAGATTTGTTCAAATTCATTTGATAGTGGGCAGTATTCATCTTTTCCTTATCCTTCTTATGTACACCATATTTGGACCTTCTCAATTCAATCGTTCACTGTCAGGAATAGTGTATAGTTTAAGGGTTCACTTCATTTTCACCTCAATGCGTAAATGGAAATGGAACTTGAAATCAAACAGCATTGGTGCTAGATGTTTGAAACTTCACATACTCCATCAATACTCTGTAGTTACTCTCTGATTTCTTCCTTGTAAAATTATCCCAAAGGTGAAGCATGCAAAAACAACTTTATCCAACTGCTCTTTAGGAGACAACAGGAAAATATGTATGTACTGAACTACCTCCTTGAATCACTTGGTCAGAATTCTTTGATACTGCACAGGATTCATTTGTTAGCTTTCTCCACTAATCTCCACAAGTTTGGAACTTTTATGATGAAAAGTTCTCTAAACAGGTTAGGGTTAGTATTAGGGTTATGGTTTGGGCAAGTGTTAGACTGAGTGTTAGGGTTAGAATTAGTTTTGATCAAATACCATCGATACTGGGTAGAATTCATCTTTTACCTAGCCTTACTCTATTTACCAGTTTGGGGCCTTCTTGGTTCAAGGTTCACTGTCAGAAACAGTTTGTGTTTTAAGGTTTCTCTTCATTTGAACCTATACAGGTAAATAGAAATGGAGCTGGAAATCAAACAGGGTTGGTGCTAGCTGCTTGAAACTTCACACACTCAATCTGTTCTCTGTGCGCACTCTGTGGTTTCTTCCCTGTAAATGTAGCCCTTAGCACAAGCATACAAAAACAACTTTATTCAAGAGCACTTTAGGAGAAATCAGGGAAATATGAATGTCCTGAACTATCTCCCTCAATTATTTGGTCAGATTTGTTTGATACTGTACAGGATTCATCTGCTAGCATGTTGCACTGGGTTCCCCAAGTTTGGAACTTGTATGATCAAAGCTCTATAAACAGAATAGGTTTAGGGTTAGTCTTAGAGTTAGGACTAGAGTTAGAACCAATGTTAGGGTTAGAGTTATTTTTGTTCAAATTTCTTTGATACTGCACAGGATTTCTCTTTAGCTAGCCTTATTATGTTCCCCAGTTTTGGGCCTTCTAATTTCAATTGTTCACTGTCAGGAACAGTTTGCATTTTAAAGTTTCATTTCAAGTTGTCCTATATGGGTAAATGAAAATGGAGCTGGTAATCAAACAGGGTTGGTGCTAGCTGCTTGAAGTTTCACACACTCAATCAGTTCTCTGAGGGCACTCTCTGGTTTCTTCCTAGTGAAGGTTTTCCAAAGCTATGGGATGCAAAAGAACATTATCCAAGAGAACTTTAGGATAAAACAGGGGAAATAGGCATGTACTGAAACACCTCCCCCAATTATTTTGTCAGATTATTTTTAATACTGGGCAGGATTCATCTGTTATCTTGCCCTACTAGGCACCCCAAATTTGGGACTTCTATGATCAAAAGTTCTCTAAACATCTTAGGGTTAGAGTTAGGTTTAGGGCAAGGGTTTGAAACAGTGTAAGGTTTAGAGTTAGTTTTGTTCAAATTTCTTTGATACCAGGCAGGATTCATTTTTTACTTAGCCTTACTATGTTCCTCAGGTTTGGGCATTCTCTGTTCAAGGTTCGTTGTCAGGAACAGTTTGTGTTTTAAGGTTTCACTTTATCTTGACTTATATGGGTAGTTGGAAATGGAGCTGGATAACAGAGTTGGTGTTAGCTGCTTGAAACTTCACACACTCCATCAGTTCACTGTGGGCACACTCTGCTTTGTTCCCTGTGAATGTAGGCCTATGCTGAAGCATCCAAATCATACGTTTAGTGTTAGGGTGAAGTATAGAGCTAGGTTTAGTGTTAGGGTCAGAGTCAGGTCAAGGTTAGTTTTGGGTTAGTGTTAGGACTCAAATTAGGGCTTAAGTTTGGTCTAGGTGTAGTGTTAGGGTTTGGTTTACATTAAGGGTTAGGGTTAGGGCTATGGCTAGGTTTTGTTTTATGGCTAGGGCTAGTGTTATGGCTGGATTTTGGATTAGTGTTAGGTTTAGGGCTAGTGTTAGGGTGAAGTTTAGGGTTAGGTTTGGGGTTATATTTAGAGTTAGCATTAGATCAAGGGATAGGGTTTGGGCTAGGGCTAGGTTTATGATAAGGGATAGGGTTAGAACTAGGGATACGACTAGAGCAAGACTTAGAGTTAGACCCAGGACTAGACTTAGTGTTAGGGTTAAGGTTACAGCTAAATTAGGGCTAGGATTAGGGCTAGGGTTAGTGTTAGGTTTAGGCCCAGGGGTTTGGCTAGGTTTAGGTTTAGCATTGGGTTAGGGTTAATTTTAGAGGAATGGGTGGGGTATAGCTAACTTTAGGGCTAGGATGAGGGTTAGAATTAAGATTAGGTCTAGGATTAGTGTTTGTGTTAGAATTAAGTCTAGATTTAGGTCTAGGATTTCTGTTAGTGTTAGGGCTAGGGCTAGGGCTAATGTCTGATCTAGGGTTATGGTTAGGGATAGTTTTATGGTTAGCTTATGGTAGGTCTAGTGTAAGGGTTACTTTTATGGTACGGGTCAGGTTTAGAGCTGGGGGTATTATTATGGTTAGGGTCAGGGTTAGTGTTTGGTTTAGGTTAAAGTTTAGGTTTAGGGCTTGAATTAGTGTTAGGGTTAGGCTTTGGGTTAGGTAATGGATAGGGTTAATTGTAGGTTTCAGTTAAGTTTTAGGGTAATGAGTGGGTTAGGTTTAGCGATAGGATTAGGGTCAGCATTAGGTTTAGCATTATGTTTAGTGTAATGGATAGATTGAGAGCTAGAGTTAGGGCTAGATTATGTTTTGGATTAAGTCTAGGATTAGGATTAGGTTTATGGATAGGGCTAGGGTTTGGTTTAGGGTAAATGTTAGGTTTAGGGCTACAGTTATGGTTAGGTTAGGGTAAGGGTTAGTGTTTGGGCTAGGGTTAGGGCTTGGTTGAGGGTTAGGTTTAAGATTAGGTCTAGGGATATGTTTATGGTTAGGGTTTGGTTTAGGGTTAGGGTTATTGCTAGAGTTTCATTAGGTGTAGCATTAGGTTTAGAGTAATGGATAATGTTAGATTTAGAGTTAGGGTTATGGTTAGGATATGGGTTAGGGCTAGTGTTAGGATTAGGTTTAGTGTAAGGCTTAATGTTTTAGCTAGAGTTAGGGCTATGGTGATGGTTAGGTGTAGGGTTAGGTCTAGGTTTACATTTATGTTGAGGGTTAGGTTTAGTGTTGGGGATAGTGTTATAATTAAGGCTAGGCTTAGGGTTAGGGTAATTGATAGGGTTAGAGCTAAAGTCCGGGCTAGGATTAAGGTTAGAATTAGAGATAGGGTTAGGGATATGGTTTAGGTTAAGGCTAGTTTTATGTTTAGGGTAAGGGTTTGGATTTGAGCTAGGTTTAGGTCTAAGTCAAGGGTTAGTGTTAGGACTACTAGTGCTAGGCCTAGGATTAGGGCTAGGTTTTGTGTTAGGTTGAGTGCTAGTGTTAGGACTATGGGTAATGTAAGAGCTAGGGTTATGCTTACGGCTAGTTTTAGGGTTAGGATAATGGCTAGGTCTATTGTTAGGACTAGGTTTTGGGTTAGGGTCAAGTTTAGAGCTAGGTTTAGTTTTAGGGTCAGGGTCAGTGTTCAGGATAGGGTTAGGGTCAGAATTAGAGCCAGAATTAGGACTAGTGTGAGGTCTAGGGGTAGGATAAGTGTTTGGTTTAGGTTAAGGGTTATTGTTAGGGCTAGAGCTAGTTTTTATAAGTCTGGAGCTAGACTTATAGCTATATTTAGGATTATCTTTTTGTCTAGGTATAATATTAGGGATAGGTATAGATATAGGGTTACCAGTAGGGCTAGTGTTAGGATTTGGTTTAGGTTTAGGGTCAGGTTTAGACCTAGGGTTATGGTTAGCATCAAATTAGAGTCAGGGTTAGAGTTAGAACTAGAATGAGGGCTAGGGTTAGGACTAGTAAAATGTTTAGAGTTTAAGTTAGGCTAAATTTTAGGGATAGGACTAGGGTTAGCATTTGGGTTAGGGTTTGGCTTAGGGTAAGGGAAAGGGTTACAGCTAGGTTAGGGCTAAGGTTAGGCTTAAGTTTAGGGTTAAAGCTAGGGTTAGGTCTCAGATTAAGGGTAGGATTTGTGTTAGGGTTAAAGCTAGTGTTATGAAAATGACTAATGTATGAACTAGGGTTACAATTAGGGCTACTTTTAGGGTTAGGGTTAAGGCTAGGTCTCTAGTTATGGTTAATTTAAGGTTAGGATGGTGTTTAGAGCTAGGATTAATGTTAGGGTCAGTGTCAGGATCAGGATTAGTTTTAGAGTTAAGATTAGGGTTAAGGTTTGGTTTAGGTTATGGGTTAGGGTCATGGATATGGCTTGGTTTACTTTTATGGCTAGGGCTAGGGGTAGGGCAAGTTTTAGTATTACAATAATGTTAGGGCTAGTGTTAGGGTTTGGTTTAGGATTATCATTATGGTTATATTGAGAGTTAGGTTTAGATTTGGAGTTAGGTTTAGATCTAGGGTTAGGGCTAGAGCTAAGGATAGAACTAGGGATAGGGATAGGGAAAGATGAGATTTAGTTTTAGGGCTAGGGTTAGGGTTACAATAGGATTAAATTAGGGCTAGGGTTAGCGTTAGGCTTAGTGTTAGTGTTAGGCCTAAGGTTAGGGCTAGCGTTAGGTTTAGGTTTAGGGTTAGGGTTAGGTTGAAGATTATGGTTAGGTTTAGGGTTATTCTTAGGTTTAGGGTAAGGGATGGGGTTTTAGCTAGGTTTAGGTCTAGGGCGAGGTTTAGCATTATGGTTAAAGCTCAGGCTATGGTTTGGGTTAGCATTAACGCCAAGTTTAGGGCTAGGATTAGGGCTAGAGTTAATTTCAGGTTCAACATTAATGTTAAAGATAGTTATGGGTTAGGTTTATGGCTATGTCTCGTGTAAGGGTTAGATTTGTGGTTAGGTTCAGGTTTAGAGCTAAAGGTATTATTAGGGTCAGTGTTGTGATTAGTGTTTGGGATAGGTTAAGTTTTAAATTGAGAGCTTGAATTAGCATAAGTTTAGAATTAGGGTTAGGTTTAGGTTTCAGGATAGATTTAGGGTAATGGATAGGGTTGGATTAGGGATAAGGTTAAGTTTAGGCCTAGGGTTAGCATTAGGGTTAGGGTTATGATTAGGGTAATGGATAGGGTTAGATCTAGGGTTAGGACCAGGGATATGGTTACTATTAGTGCTAGAGATAGGGTTAAGATTAGGTTTAGTGTTAAAGCTCGTGTTAGGGCTTGGTTTAGGGCTAGGTTTTGAATTAAGTTAGAGCTAGGGTTAGGGTTATGGCTAATGTAAATACTAGGGTTACAATTAGGGCTAGTTTTAGGCTTAGGGTTAGGGTTAGGTTTAGTGTTAGGTTTATGTTTAGAGTTAAGGTGATATTTAAATGTAGGGTTAATTTTAGGTCAGAATTCATATTAGAGCTAGGTTTAGTGTTTGGATATGAGTCTGGGTCAGGGTTAGTTTTAGTCCTAGGATTCAGATTTGAGCTAGTGTTATGGCTAGTTGTAGGGTAAGGGTTTGATTTAGGTTAAGGTTCAGGGTTAGAGCAATGGCTCAGTTTGTTTTAGGGCTAGGGCTAAGGTTAGAACTAGCTGTAGGATTGGCAATAGTGTTCAGCTAATGGTATGGTGAAGTTTAGACTTAAGGTCAGGGTTATATTTAGAGTAATGGTTAGATCTAGGTTTAGGGCTATTCTTGGGGTTAGGTTTATGTTTAGGGCTAATGTTATGGTTACGGTAATGGATAGGGTTAGAAATAAAAATAGGGCTATGTTGAGAGTTACAGTCAGTCTTAGGGTTAGAGTTAGGAGTTCACTTAGGGATAGTGCTAAATTAGGGCTAGGATTAGTGTTATGTTTAGTGTTAGGTTAGGCCTATGGTTAGGGCTATGGTTAGGGTTAATGTTAGTGTTAGGTTTACGGTTAGTTTTAGGGGAAGGTATGGGGTTATAACCAGGTTCAGGGCAAGGGTGAGAGTTAAAATTAGGGATAGGGTGAGAGTTTGGGTTAGGATTAAGGCGAGGTTTAGGGCTAGGGTTACGGCTAGGGTTTGTGTTAGGGTTAGGCCTATATTAGGGTTAGGGTAATATGAGGTCTAGGGTTATTATGGTTAGGGATAGTTTCAGGTTTAGCTTTATGGCTAGGTATAGTGTAAGGATTAGGTTGAGGGATAGGGTCACATTTAGAACTAGGGTATTGTTAGGGTCAGGGTCAGGGTTAGGGTTTGTTTAGGTTAAGGTTTAGTGTTAGGGCTCAAACTAGCTTTAGGGTGAGGTTTAGGTTTAGGGTAATGGATATGGTTAGTTTTACGGTTAAGATTAGGTTTAGGGTAATGGATAGGGTTAGGTTTATAGATAGGATTAGGGTTATCCTAGATTTAGCATTAGGGTTAGCTTTGGGTTTAAGGTAATGGATAGGAATAGAGGTAGGTTTAGGGCTATGATTATGGTTAGGATTAAGGCTAGGTTTAGGATTATGTTTATGGTTATGGTTAAAGCTAATGTTAGGCTCGGATTAGGGCTAAGATTTAGATTAGGTTAGGGCTAGGGTTAGGGCTATGGCTAATGTAAGATCTAGGGTTAAGTTTGGGTTAAATTTGGGTGAGTGTTTGGTCTAGGTCTACTGTTAGCATTATCTTTAGGGTTAGTGTGATATTTATAGCTAGGGTTAGTGTTAGGATATAAGTCAGGGTCAGGGTTAGTTTTAGGCCTAGTACTCAAAAGAGGTTATGGCTAGGTGTAGGGTTATGGTTAGGTTAAGATGTAGGGTTAGGGCAATGGCTTTGTTTCATTTTAATGATAAGGCTAGGGTTAGGGCTAGTTTTAGGATTAGCAATAGTGTTAGGTCTAGTGGTAGTGTGAGGTTTACGCTTAGGTTTAGGGTTAGATTTAGAGTTATGGTTAGGTCTAGGGATTGGCCTAGGGCTAG
Organism: Marmota monax; assembly: GCF_021218885.2. Lineage (NCBI taxonomy): Eukaryota > Metazoa > Chordata > Mammalia > Rodentia > Sciuridae > Marmota > Marmota monax. The sequence goes on along the minus strand of NW_026692338.1, from coordinate 6,531 downwards.
GATTAGGGCTAAGTTTAGGGCTTGTGTTAGGGTTATGGTAACTGATAGGGTTAGTACTAGAAATAGAGCTAGGGCGAGTGTTAGAGTTAGTTTTAGGCCTAGGGTTAGGGGTAGGGTTAGGGGTAAATTAGTGCTAGGATCAGCGCTAGGTTTAGTGTTGGGATTAGGCCTATGGTTAGGGCTCGAGTTAGGGTTAGTGTTAGGGTAAGGGTTAGGGTTAGAGTTAGGAAGAAGGATGGGATTATAACTAGATTCAGGACTAATATGAGGGTTAAAATCAGGGGTAGGGCTAGGGTTAGGGTTCAGGATTGAGGCTAGGATGAGGGCTAGGATTTGTATTAGGGTTAGGGCTAGTATTAAGCCTAGGGCTAATGTCAGGTCTAGGTATATGGTTAGGGTTAGTTTGGGGGTTAGGTTGTGGCTAGGTCTAGTGTATGGGTTAGGTTTAGGATAAAGGTCAGGTTTAGAGCAAGGTATATTATTAGGGTCAGGGTCCAGTTAGAGTTTGATTAATGTAACGATTTAGGGTTAAGGCTTGATTTAATGTTAAGGTTAGAGTTAGGGTTAGGGTAATGGATAGGGTTAGATTTAGGGTTCAAGATAGGTTAGAGTAATGAAAAAGTTAGTGTTAGGGTTAGGGTTATTATTATGCCTAGGGTTAGCATTTAAATTAGGCTTATCTTTAGGGCAATGGAAAGGGTTAGGGCTAAGGTTAGGGATAGGGTTAAGGTTAGAAATAGGGCTAGTAAAGGGTTATGTCTAGGGTTAATGTTAAGGTTAGGTTTAGGGTAAGTGTAGCATTAGAGCTAGGGTTAGGGTTAGGGTTAGGTCTAGGGTTACAGTTAGGGTTACAATTAAGGATTAATTCTAGGTTTAGTGATAGGATAATGGCTAGGTATTGTGGAAGGTTTATGGCTAGCATTAGGGCTATGGGTAATGTAAGAGCTAGGATTATGTTTATGACTAGTTTTTTGGTTAGGGTTATAGATAAGTCTAGTGTTACGGTTAGGTTTTGGGTTAGGATACGGTATAGAGCTAAGGTTTGGTTTATGATAAGGATCACTGTTTGGGTTAGAGTTAGGTTTAGGGTTAGGACTAGAAGTGGTTCTAGGGACAGAGTTAGAGTTTGCATTAGTTTAATGGTTAGTGTTAGGGCTAGTGCTAGGTTTTTGTTTAGGGCTAGGGCTAGATTTATGACTCTATTTAGGATTAGGTTTGGTTCAGTGCTAGTTTTATGGTTAGGTTTAGGTATAGTTTTATCAATAGGGGTACTGTTAGGGTTACATTGAGGATTGGGGTCAGGTTTAGACCTAGGGTTAATGTTAGGTTCATAATAAGGGTCAGGGTAAGGGTTCAGGTTTGGGTTAGGGTTGGAGCTAGAATGAGGGCTAGAGTTAAGACTAGTATTAGAGTTAGTGTTTGGTGTTGGCTAAGGATTAGGGTTAGGACAAGTGTAGCATTAGGTTGAGGGTTTGGCTTAGGGTAAGGAATAGTTTTAGGGGTAGTGTTAGGGTTTGTGTTAGGGTTAGGTATAGGGCTATGGTTAGGTTTGGGGTTAGGGTTTAAACTAGGGTTAAGGCTCAGATTAGTGCTAGGATTTGTGTTAGCATTAGGGCTATGGCTAACGTAAGAACTAGGTTTCCAAATAGAGCTAGTTTTAGGGTTAGCATTAGGACGATGTTTAGAGCTAGAGTTAGTGTTAGGGTCTGAGTCAGAGACAGGGTTATTTCTGGGGTTAGGGTTAGGGTTCAAATTTAAGCTAGGTTTAGGTCTAGGTGTAGGGTTAGTGTTTGGTTTAGGTTAAGGGTTAGGGTTATGGTTATGGTTCAGTTTGTTTTAGGGCTAGGGTAGGGTTAGGGCTATTTTTCCAATTAGCATTTGGGTTAGGGCTAGTGTTAGGGTGAGGTTTACACTTAATCTAGGGTTAGATGCATGTTTAATTGTAGGGTGAAAGTTAGGGCTAGGGTTTAGTCTAGGGATAAGGCTAAGTTTGGGTTTATGGTAAGGGATAGGTTTAGAACTAGGACTAGGGCTAGGGCAAGAATGAGACTTAGTCTTAGGGCTAGGGCTAGGGTTAGGCTAAATTAGGGCTAGGATTAGAGCTAGGGTTATTGTTATGTTTAGGCCTAGGTTTAGGGCTAGACTTAGGGCTAGCGATAGGGTTAAGGGAAGGTATGATGTTACAACTAGGTTTAGGGTTAGGGCAAGGGATAAAATTAAGATTAGGGTAGGGTTAAGATTAAGATTAGAATTAAGGGTAGGCTTAGAGCTAGGATTAGAGCTAGGGTTTGTGTTAGGTTTAGGGCTAGGGCTAATGACAGGTTTAGGGTTATGTTTAGGAATAGTTTTACAGTTAGGTTTATGGCTAGGTCTATTTTAAGGGTGAAGTTGAGGGTTGGGGTCAGGTTTACAGCTAGCGTATTATTAGGGTCAGAATCAGGGTTAGGGTATGGTTTAGGTTCATGTTTAGGGTTAGGGCTCAAATTAGCATTAGGGTTAGGATTAGGGTTAGCATAATGTTTATGGTTTGGTTTAGGATTCAGGTTAGTTTTAGGGTGATGGATAGGTTTAGGGTTATTGATAGAGTTAGGGTTAGGGCTAGGGATAGAATTCAGATAGGGTTATGGTTAGGCTAATGGATAGGATTAGAGCTACAGTTAGGGCTAGAATTATGGTTAGGTTATAGCTATGATTAGGGTTAGGCCTGGGGTTAGAATTTTGTTGGGATTATGGTTAGGGTAATGGATAGTATTCAAGCTAGGGTTAGGGCTAGGGTTATGGTTAAAATTAGGGCTATGATTCAGGATAGGTCATGGTTAGAGTAATGAATATGATTAGAACTGTGTTTAGGGGTATGGTTATGGTTAGGTTAGGGCTATGATTAGGCTTAGGCCTTGGGTTAAAATTTGGTTAGGGTTATGGTTAGGGTAATGGATAGGATTCGAGCTAGGGTTAGGGTTAGGGTTATGGTTAAGATTAGGGCTATGGTTCAGGTTAGGTTTTAGATTAGGACAGGTTTAGGTTTAGGGTTAGGTTAAGGTTAAGTGTTAAGGCCAGAGTTAGGGTTAGGTTAGTGTTAAAGCTAGGTTGAAGGCTCAGAATAGAACTAGGTTTTGGATTACATTAGGGCTACAGTTACACTATGTCTAATGTAATATCTTGGGTTACAAAAAGGGCTAGTTTTAGGGTTAGCGTTAAGTCTAGGTCTAGTGTTAGGGTTAGGTTTAGGTTCAGGGTTATGATTAGAAATAGGGTTAGTGTTAGGGTCAGAGACACAATCAATGTTACCTTTAGGATTAGGGATAGGACTCGAATTAGGGCTAGGGTTAAGGCTAGGTGTAGGGTTAGGTTTTGTGTTAGGATTAGGGTAAGAATTGGGGATAGGGCTAATGTCAGGTATAGGGTTAGTGTAAGTAATATGGCTCAGTTTTGTTTTAGAGCTAGGGCTAAAGTTAGGGCTAGCTTTAGGATTAGCAATAGTGTTAGGGCTAGTGGTAGGGTGAGGTTTAGGCTTAGATTTTTTGTTATGGTTAGATCTGGGGGTTAGAGCTAGGTTTAGAGCTAGGGCTAGGATTAGGGCTAAGGTTAAGGCTAGTGTTATTGTTACAGTAATGGATAGGGTTAGAACTAGAAATAGGCTAGGGCGAAAGGTAGTGTTATTCTTTGGGCTAGGTTAGGAGTAGGTTTAGGGTTAGGGCAAAATTAGGGCTAGGATTAGCCCTAGGGTAAGTGTTAGGGTTAGGCCTATTGTTAGCGCTAGATTTAGGGTTAGTTTTAGGGTAAGGGTTAGGGTTAGCTTTACGGGGGAAATGGGGTTACAGCTAGGTTTAGCGCTAGGGCGAGGGTTATACTTATTTTTATGGCTAGTGTTAGTGTACAGTTTAGGATTAAGTCTAGGTTTAAGGCTAGGATGAAGATTTGTGTTAGGGATAGGTCTAGGGTTAGGGCCAGGACTAATGTCAGGTCTAGTATTATGGTTAATGATAGTTTTAGGGTTAGTTTATGGCTAGGTCTAATGTAAAATTTAGGTTTATTGTAAAGGTCAGGATCAGAGCTGGGTGTATTATTAGGGTCAGAGTCAGGGTTAGGGATTGGTTTAGGTTAAGGTCTAGGGTTAAGGCTTGAATTAACATTAGGTTTTGGGTAATGGATTGGGTTAGATTTAGGTTTCAGTTTAGGTTTAGGATTTTGAATAGCTTTAGGGATAGCTATCCGGTTAGGTTTAATTCTATTGTTAGCATTTGGGTTAGGCTTAGGTTTATGGTAATGGATAGGATTACAGCTAGGGTTGGGGCTGGTTTATGGTTAGGATTAGGGCTAGAATTAGAGTTAGGGTTAGGGTTAGGCTTAGGGTTAGGGGTAGGTTTAGTTCTAGGGCAGAGTTAGGGTTAGAGCAGGTATAGGGTAAAGGTTAAGGTTAGGTATATGGTTAGCATTAGGTTTAGGTTTAGGATTATGGTAATGGATAGAGTTAGAGCTAGGGTTTGGGCAATGATTACAGTTAAAATTAGAGTTAAATGTATAGTTAGGGATATGGCTATGTTACTGCTTAGGGTTAGGTTTAGGGCTAGGTTTAGAGGTACTGATAGGGTTAGAGTTAGTTTATTCCAATTTTTTGATGCAATCCAGTATTCATCTTTAATTAACCTTACAATGTTCCCCAGGTTTAGGTCTTTTGGTCCAAATATTTGGTGTCAGGGACAGTTAATATTTTCATTTTACTTCATTTTGACCTATACAAGTAAATGGAAATACACCTGGAAATCAAACAGAGATTATGATAGTTGCATGACACAGCACACACACCCTCAATTCTTTGTGGGCACACTGTGGTATGGTCCTTGTGAGTGTAGGCCTGAGCTGAAGCATGAAAAAACAACTTTATCCAAGAGTCCTTTAGGAGAAAGCAGGGAGATATGCATGCACTGAAATTCCTCCCATAATTATTTGGTCAGATTAGTTTGATACTGCATAAGATTCATTATTTAGCTACCCCACAAAGCTCTATAAGTGTGGGACTTCTAGGATCAATGGTTCTCTAATCCGGTTAGGGTTAGGGTTAGATATAGTGTTAGAGTAAAAGTCAGTTTTGTTCAAACTTCTTTAATACTTGAAAGGAGTCATCTTTTACCTAGCCTTAACATGCTCCCCAGGTTTGGGCCTTCTTGTTTCTATGGTTTGCTATCAGGAACACTCTGTATTTTAAGGTTTCACTTCATATTGACCTATATAGGTAAATGAAAATGGAGGGTGAAATCAAACCAGGTTGGTGCTAGGTGCTTAAAACTTCAGACACTAAATCAATTCTCTGTGGGAACTCTCTGGTTTGTTCCTTGGGAAAGTAGCCTTAAGATGAAGATGGCAAAAACAACTTTATCTGAGAGCCCTTTAGCAGAAAAGAGAGAAATATGCTTTAACTGAAATACCACCCCAATTTTTTGGTCATATTTCTTTGATACTGCATGGAATTCATCTGATAGCTAACCCCACTAGGTTGCCCAAGTTTGGGAATTCTAAGATCACCATTTTTTTAAACAGGTTAGGGTTTGTGTTGGGGTTAGTGTTAGGGCTAATGTTAGAGCTAGTATTAGGGTTAGAGATAATTTTGTTCAAATTTCTTTGATACTGGGCAAGATTCATTTTTATCCTGTGGTTACTATACTCACATGTTTGGGCTTCCTAGGTTCAATGGTTCTCTGTAAGGAACTTCCAGTTTGTATTTTAAAGTTTCAGTTCATTTTGTCCTATACAGGTAAAAGGAAATGTAGCTGGAAATTAAACAGCATTGGTTCTACCTGCTTGAAACTTCACACTCCATCAATTTTCTGTGGGCAATCTCTGGTTTCTTCTTGTGAAAGTGGGCCTAAGCTGAAGCATATAAAAACAACTTTATCCAAGAGTCCTTTAGAAGATAACAGGGAAATATGCATGTACTTATATACTCCATCAATTATTTGGACAGATTTCTTTGATACGGCCTAGCATTCATCCCTTAGCTTGCCCTACTAGGCTTCCCAGTTTGGGAACTTCTATGGTCAAAGGTTCCATAGAAAAGTTAGGGTTAGGGGAATGGTTAGGGTTAGAGCTAGTGTTAGGGTTAGAGTTAGTTTTATCAAAATTCTTTGATACTTGGCAGGATTTTTCTTTTATCTAGATTTATTCTGTTCCCCAGGTTTAGGAATTCTCTGTTCAGAGGTTTGCTGTCAGGAACAATTTATATTTTAAGATTTCACTTCATTTTGACCTTTATGGGAAATTTAATAAAGCTGAAAATCAAACAGGGCTTGTGCTGCTTGAAACTTCACACACTCCATCAGTTCTCTGTGGGGACTCTGGTATGTTCCTTGTGAAAGTAGGCCTAAGCTTAAGCATGCAAAAAAAATCTATATCAAAGGGCCCTTTAGGAGAAAACATGGACATATGCATGTACTAGAATATCTCTCATAAATATTTGGTCAGACTTTTTGATGCTGCGTAAGATTCATTACTTATTCTTGCACCACAAGCCTCTCAATTATGGGACTTCTATGA